>NW_027038523.1:0-32272 GCF_034236695.1 Oncorhynchus nerka
GGTTACTGTATAACCAGCCAGGACATGTTACTGTATAACCAGACAGGACACATTACTGTATAACCAGCCAGGACATGTTACTGTATAACCAGCCAGGACATGTTACTGTATAACCAGCCAGGACATGTTACTGTATAACCAGCCAGGACATCTCATGTTACTGTATAACCAGCCAGGACATGTTACTGTATAACCAGCCAGGACATGATATTGTATAACCAGCCATGACATGTTACTGTATAACCAGCCAGGACATGTTACTGTATAACCAGCCAGGACATGTTACTGTATAACCAGCCAGGACATGTTACTGTATAACCAGCCAGGACATGATATTGTATAACCAGCCATGACATGTTACTGTACAACCAGCCAGGACATGTTACTGTATAACCAGCCAGGACATTGGGGCGGCAGGGTAGACTAGTGGTTAGAGCGTTGGACTAGTAACCGGAAGGTTTCAAGTTCAAACCCCCGAGCTGACAAGGTACAAATCTGTCGTTCTGCCCCTGAACAGGCAGTTAACCCACCTAGGCCATTATTGAAAATAAGAATTTGTTCTTAACTGACTTGCCTAGTTAAATAAAGTTAAAATAAAAAAATAAAAAATGTTACTGTATAACCAGCCAGGACATGTTACTGTATAACCAGCCAGGACATGTTACTGTATAACCAGCCAGGGCATGTTACTGTATAACTAGCCAGGACATGTTTCTGTATAATCAGCCAGGAGATGTTACTGTATAACCAGCCAGGACATGTTACTGTATAACCAGACAGGACATGTTACTGTATAACCAGCCAGGACATGTTACTGTATAACCAGCCAGGACATGTTACTGTATAACCAACCAGGACATGTTACTGTATAACCAGCCAGGACATGTTACTGTATAACTAGCCAGAACATGTTACTGTATAACCAGCTATGACATGTTACTGTATAACCAGCTATGACATGTTACTGTATAACCAGCCAGGACATGTTACTGTATAACTAGCCAGGACATGTTACTGTATAACCAGCCAGGACATGTTACTGTATAACCAGCCAGGGCATGTTACTGTATAACTAGCCAGGACATGTTTCTGTATAATCAGCCAGGAGATGTTACTGTATAACCAGCTATGACATGTTACTGTATAACCAGCTATGACATGTTACTGTATAACCAGCCAGGACATGTTACTGTATAACCAGCTATGACATGTTTCTGTTCCACAAATCCCCACCTACAACAGGTTTAAAAGGTTAAAATGCAGTCATCAGGTTTAAAAGCAGTCATCTTCAGACTCAGACACTCTGTACTGAGGGTCTCCTCTGGGTGAATGTTTAGTTTTTTACCCCAGCACTACACAGTTGATTCAAATCATCAAAGCTAGATGATGAGTTGGTTATTTGAATCAGCTGTGCAGTGCTAGGGCAAAACACATTAAGTTCACCAAGGAGGGTTTGGAAAGCCCTGCTTTAAGAGGCTGTATCCATAGTCAGAAAACATAGTTTAAAATGTGTGAGTCCATCTATACCAAGACAGATATGACCAATAATGTTTGACAGAGGTGAGATGGAGGAAAGGATTGTGGATATCTACGTCAGTACAGACACCCTGGAGGAACAGTGAGACCAGCACCACGACACATCGGCAGAAAGGCCAGCTACAGACCAGTTACAACAACCTGACTGAAGAGAGAGACCAGCTACAGACCAGTTACAACAACCTAACTGAAGAGAGATACAAGATACAGACCAGTTACAACAACCTGACTGAAGAGAGAGACAAGATACAGACCAGTTACAACAACCTGACTGAAGAGAGAGACCAGTTACAACAACCCGACTGAAGAGAGAGACAAGATACAGACCAGTTACAACAACCTGACTGAAGAGAGAGACCAGTTACAACAACCTGACTGAAGAGAGAGACCAGCTACAGACCAGTTACAACAACCTGACTGAGAAAAAAACTAGTGTATTACCAATATTATTTCCTCTTTATATCAGTAGTTATTTCCACAGATTGTAGCTTCTTGTATACCAGTAGTTGTTTGACAAATCAACATTACATTAGTACATTTTACTTTGTGCACACGGCATGTGGTGCATTTCATCATTTCCATTTCAAATATATTAATCGTTCTTTCTACAGAATGTTAGAAAACCCCTACTGACGCCCTGAACACAATAAAAATATCTTCATCAAAATCTGTCAGTTTAAGCAGCAGATGTCTATTTTTTGCATGGGCCACGTCTCAATCCACCACATCCTCCGATATCACCCTTCCTCATCTGTGGTGGAAGGTGGCCGTACTATAGCGGTGTTTGTCAGAACATGAGACATCCCCAAAATCGCTCTTCTTACAAAAACGTCTGTGGGGTCTGAGCGGTTTGGCCTACAAACTAACATTAACACATTGTGGAAAGGAGAGATTCTGCAGAACTGTCCTAGCAGGTCGACCAGCTTCCTGATTGAAAGTGATTGAATGTGATTAAATACTTAAACAGTTTCGCCTGCAGTTCGTCACTGACAGAGATCAGAAAAGTACTGAGAGGACAAACACACAAGCACTTACACACACACGGAGACACGCACACACACACAGACATATTTAAAGTTCCCCTCTGATTAAGATGCAGACATTGATTTCCAACATTTCCATCCCCTTCACCATGGAAACGGCCAACAGAACCGGAGGTACCTTTACTGTCGGGAGCCACCAACAATCTCAGATTCACTTCCTCTTTCCCTACCAGCATCTCTCTCCATGATGGCCGGCCAATGGTACGGTGAGCCTCATGGCGCCCGCCAGCACCCCGTCAGGAACGGATATCACCCTGACCATCGAGGCTGAGGCTGCTGGAGCCACAGACTTGAACGACACATTCCTGCGTCTCTCCGTTGTAAGCAAGGTAAGGGTCTTGTTTCAAAACTCTAAAATGGCCTCCTTCTCTCATATCCTCTCAACATGATATGAATGGAATTGGTTGTGTAAGCTACCAGTTCTTATCAGCTACATCAGATGTCTGACTAAGCTCTCTCTCTCTCTCTCTCTCTCTCTCTCTCTCTCTCTCTCTCTCTCTATGTTTCCCCTCTCTGTGTTCCCCCCTTCTCCGTCCCTCCCTCCCTACAGGAGACAGGTTTTACCACTCCCCAGAACGGGCTACCAGGTGTCTCCTCCAAGTTACCAGGATTCTGGTCTAGAAGCACGGTTACGATTGCTAATACAGTTTTGTTTCGGTACTGCAGTATAAGGGACGCTTGGCCCAGAAAGACCATTTCCATACATGGCCACATAGAGAAGTCAGATTTGAAAATGTGTAATAAGTCACTTTAGTCATCACCTACGTGAAAAAAATATCCATTGAATTATTCAAATAATTGTCACTGAGGCCGATAACATTTGAGGCCGATAACAATTGTATTTTTTATATTCATCCAATGTCTGCCATGTTTTAGGATGACATAATGACGACATCACTGCTCACGCTGCTCCCTGTGTGAACTGAGTGCTAGTGTGCATGTGATGTTGGGCTGAGTAAACCAGATGCATCCTGGATATACATGTGATTACCTTGATAACAACGGGCAGACACACTGGACGCAGACTCCAGTTCTTATTAGAAGGACCGAGCACGCCCCCATTCTCATCGATGGGGCTGTAGTGGAGCAGGCTGAGAGCTTCAAGTTCCTTGGGGTCCACATCACCAACAAACTAACTTGGTCCAAGCACAACGAGATAGTCACGAAGAGGGCATGACAAAACCTATTCCCCCTCAGGAGACTGAAAAGATTTGGCATGGGTCATCAGATCCTCAAAGGTTTTACAGCTGCACCATCGCGAGCATCCTGACGGGTTGCATCACTGCATGGAATGGCAACTGCTCTGCCTCCGACCGCAAGGCACTACAGAGTGTAGTGCGAAAGGCCCAGTACATTACCGGGGCCAAGCTTCCTGCCATCCAGTACCAACAACAACGAGACGGCCTACAGGGAGGGGATGAGGGCCCTCGGTGTGTGGAGTCAGGAAAATAACCTCACACTCAATGTCCACAAAACAAAGGAGATGATCGTGGACTTCATGAAACAGCAGAGGGAGCAGCCCCCTATCCACATCGACGGGACAGTAGTGGAGTGGGTGGAAAGTTTAAAGTTCCTCGGCTTACACATCATGGACAAAACTGAAATGGTCCACCCACACAGACAGCGTGGTGAAGCTATACCTGTAGTTAGTATTACATCCACCCAGGTCTCTGTCACCAACACTACAGCTGTACCTGTAGTTAGTACTACATCCACCCAGGTCTCTGTCACCAACACTGCAGCTGTACCTGTAGTTAGTACTACATCCAACCTGACTAAAGAGAGAGAGCAGCTACAGTCCAGTTACAACACACTGACTAAAGAGAGAGACCAGCTACAGTCCAGTTACAACACACTGGCCAAAGAGAGAGACCAGCTACAGACTGAGATAGTTTTTCTTAATGGGAGGCTTACCAATCTCAGTGAGTAAACATACAGTAGTACATTTTCATTAATCCCACACACTTTATCGTGTGTCTGTATTCTTTCATAAAATATCCAGTGTTTTAAGTTGAAGGAAATTAATGTTTTCATCTTCAAGAACAAAACTGTTCTGCTGGCTGGCAGAAGTTTGAATCCAGTTGGTACATCCTGTCTACTGAGACTAAAACCTGGAAGGAGAGCAGAGAGGACTGTCTGGAGAGAGGAGCAGACCTGGTGATCATAAACAGTGATAAGGAACAGGTGTGTGTGTGTGTGTGTGTGTGTGTGTGTGTGTGGGGGGGGGGATAAGATCAAACATACAATTATATGTACAGTATATTTATCTTTTTCAAAAACAGCAATTTGTCTTCAACCTCAAGAGGAGAGTCTGGATTGGTCTAACCGATTCTGTTAATGAGGGGACCTGGAAATGGGTGGACGGCACCCCGCTGACCACAGGGTGAGAGATGATAACTAATCTGTCAATAAGGCCCATTCAACCTTTTTCTATACAGGTTACTTTCACTGATGATACCAGTCAAGACAATTAACTATGACACATTTCTGTATATTATTTAGGATTGTGATGTTCTAACTGTTATATCTGACTGTTTTTAACCCTGTTGGTACTGGTATTAACCATGATATCTGACTGTTGTTAACCCTGTAGGTACTGGTATTAACCATGATATCTGACTGTTGTTAACCCTGTAGGTACTGGTATTAACCATGATATCTGACTGTTTTTAACCCTGTAGGTACTGGTGTTAACCATGATATGTCAAACGACACCGCTGGTTCTGCTCACACTGCCCTACCCTGTGCTCTGGCCTCTTTCTCCCCTCTCTCTCCAGATGAAATCTCGCGTCTTGTGACGGCCGGCCGCCCAACAACCTGCCCGCTTGACCCTATCCCCTCCTCTCTTCTCCAGACCATTTCCGGAGACCTTCTCTCTTACCTCACCTCGCTCATCAACTCATCCCTGACCGTTGGCTACGTCCCTTCCGTCTTCAAGAGAGCGAGAGTTGCACCCCTTCTGAAAAACCTACACTCGATCCCTCCGATGTCAACAACTACAGACCAGTATCCCTTCTTTCTTTTCTCTCCAAAACTCTTGAACGTGCTCCGCACTGCTAAAGCTAACTCTCTCTCCTCTGCTCTCATCCTTCTAGACCTATCGGCTGCCTTCGATACTGTGAACCATCAGATCCTCCTCTCCACCCTCTCCGAGTTGGGCATCTCCGGCGCGGCCCACGCTTGGATTGCGTCCTACCTGACAGGTCGCTCCTACCAGGTGGCGTGGCGAGAATCTGTCTCCTCACCACGCGCTCTCACCACTGGCGTCCCCCAGGGCTCTGTTCTAGGCCCTCTCCTATTCTCGCTATACACCAAGTCACTTGTCTCTGTCATAACCTCACATGGTCTCTCCTATCATTGCTATGCAGACGACACACAATTAATCTTCTCCTTTCCCCCTTCTGATGACCAGGTGGCGAATCGCATCTCTGCATGTCTGGCAGACATATCAGTGTGGATGACGGATGACCACCTCAAGCTGAACCTCGGCAAGACGGAGCTGCTCTTCCTCCCGGGGAAGGACTGCCCGTTCCATGATCTCGCCATCACGGTTGACAACTCCATTGTGTCCTCCTCCCAGAGCGCTAAGAACCTTGGCGTGATCCTGGACAACACCCTGTCGTTCTCAACTAACATCAAGGCGGTGGCCCGTTCCTGTAGGTTCATGCTCTACAACATCCGCAGAGTACGACCCTGCCTCACACAGGAAGCGGCGCAGGTCCTAATCCAGGCACTTGTCATCTCCCGTCTGGATTACTGCAACTCGCTGTTGGCTGGGCTCCCTGCCTGTGCCATTAAACCCCTACAACTCATCCAGAACGCCGCAGCCCGTCTGTTGTTCAACCTTCCCAAGTTCTCTCACGTCACCCCGCTCCTCCGCTCTCTCCACTGGCTTCCAGTTGAAGCTCGCATCCGCTACAAGACCATGGTGCTTGCCTACGGAGCTGTGAGGGGAACGGCACCTCAGTACCTCCAGGCTCTGATCAGGCCCTACACCCAAACAAGGGCACTGCGTTCATCCACCTCTGGCCTGCTCGCCTCCCTACCACTGAGGAAGTACAGTTCCCGCGCAGCCCAGTCAAAACTGTTCGCTGCTCTGGCCCCCCAATGGTGGAACAAACTCCCTCACGACGCCAGGACAGCGGAGTCAATCACCACCTTCCGGAGACACCTGAAACCCCACCTCTTTCAGGAATACCTAGGATAGGATAAAGTAATCCTTCTCACCCCCCCCCCCTTACTAGATTTAGATGCACTATTGTAAAGTGGCTGTTCCACTGGATGTCTTAAGGTGAATGCACCAATTTGTAAGTCGCTCTGGATAAGAGCGTCTGCTAAATGACTTAAATGTAATGTAAATGATATCTGACTGTTGTTAACCCTTTAGGTACTGGTATTCCAAACAGCCTGATAATGCAGGTCCTAATGGGGACGAGGACTGTGCTGAGATACACAAAGACCAGAGTCCTTGAAAGTCATGGAATGACTTGTCATGTGGCAGCAAACAGACCTGGATTTGTGAGAAAGTGCTTTAACATCACCATGACAACATGCTGTAACACATTCTGTAAACCACAGTGCACACAGCTTCCTCATTCTCTCTCTGTCTCTGTCTCTGTCGCTCTCTCTTTCTCTCTCTCTATCTCTGTCTCAAACGCATGCACACAAATTTTGTATTAGTTTGTATTAATATATTAATAAATGTCCTGCTTTTTTCCTGACATTATAGCTTCCGATAACGATGTTAATTAATAATCTTTGACAGTCAGCCTTTATGGTCAAGTTACGTATAAGAACAATATCAAATGCTCATATTTGACTGTTGTTCCCCTCAATGGGTCCCAAAAGAGGGAAGTGAAGTTGATATTTTCAGTGGTTCAACCAGCTGTCACTCAAAACGCCTGAACCAATTAGGTTCATAGCGAGAGAGGAGAGCCCTGATGGTTTATGTTGTCTCCTCATCCTCACTGGTTAAGCATAACCACCCTCAATATCCACTTGGAGCAGTTTGTAGTGTTGAATATATTGTAAGAACATTATAATGACCCATGATTACAGTCCTGGACCTACTGAACATGTTGATGTATATTTGGGGGTAAACAAAGATGCCCAGGGTCCCTGCTCATCTGTGTGAACGTGCCTCAGGCATGCTGCAAGGAGGCATGAGGACTGCAGATGTGACCAGGACAATAAATTGCAATGTCCATACTGTGAGACGCCTAAGATAGCGCTACAGGGAGACAGGACAGATAGCTGATCAGCATCGCAGTGGCAGACCACGTGTAACAACACCTGCACAGGATTGGTACATCCGAACATCACACCTGTGGGACAGGTAAAGGATGGCAACAACAACTGCCCGAGTTACACCAGGAACGCCCAATCCCTCCATCAGTGCTCAGACTGTCCGCAATAGGCTGAGAGAGGCTGGACTGAGGGCTTGCAGGCCTGTTGTAAGGCAGGTCCTCACCAGACATCACCGTGAAGGGTCCGTCATGGTCTGGGGCGGTGTGTCACAGCATCATCGGACTTAGCTTGTTGTCATTGCAGGCAATCTATACGCTGTGTGTTACAGGGAAGACATCCTCCTCCCTCATGTGGTACCCTTCCTGCAGGCTCATCCTGTCATGACCCTCCAGCATGACAATGCCACCAGCCATACTGCTCGTTTTGTGCGTGATTTTCTGCAAGACAGGAATGCCAGTGTTCTGCCAGCGCCAGCAAAGAGCCCGTATCTCAATCCTATTGAGCTCGTCTGGGACCTGTTGGATCGGAGGGTGAGGGCCATTTCCCCCGGAAATGTCCGAGAATTTGCAGGTGCCTTGGTGGATGAGTGGGGTAACATCTCACAGCAAGAACTGGCAATTATGGTGCAGTCAATGAGGAAGAGTTGCACTGCAGTACTTAATGCAGCTGTTGGCCACACCAGATACTGACTGTTACTTATTATTGTTACTGACTGTTATTTTGACCCCCCCTTTGTTCAGGGACACATTATTCCATTTCTGTTAGTCACATGTCTGTGGAACTTGTTCAGCTTATGTCTCAGTTGTTGAATCTTGTTATGTTCATACAAATATTTACACATGTTAAGTTTGCTGAAAATAAATGCAGTTGACAGTGAGATGTTTCTTTTTTTGCTGAATTTATGTTAACATCTAGCCTTTGTTCTCCACTTCCCCTCTATGATCTATATCTTCCTGGTATGATAGTGTCCTGTCCATCATCACAAATAGTAAGTCAAATTCCCTGGGCAGGAGGAATGTGTTGAGATGTACTCTGGACAAGACGACCATGTTGAGACATGGAATCATTTATAATGTTCTGCAGAAAACGGTTTAAAACCAGTTAAGGATAGGCAGAATACTGCCCCCTTTGGAGGAATTGCGTGCCCAGAATCATAAAACACGGGACGAGATGTTAAAAACGGTCAATTGTGCCAATAGATGGAATGCACTCACATGAGATTTGCCGTGATGTTGACAGAGTGGCATGGGAGGTTTATTTCTTAGACTGGGTTAAGATGTCAATTTTGGGACACGTCATCAGTAGTGTGCCTTCGAATCAGTGGGTGTTTCGGCCTTTAATCACTAAACACCCTCATCAAAGGTGGCCAGCTAAAGGGTGATCAAGCCTTAGCTTGTGTCCCATGCCCAATTAAGATGTCCCACGGGACTATGCAAGGCAGGGGCGTCCTCTTCCCTGAGCCAGCCCTACAGCTGACCGCATTCCTCATATGCCCTCCTCAAGTTGGAGGGATCTGAATTGGGTTCTCAGGTGGGGGTGGGGGGGTCATGAAGTTATAGCCCAGCAAGGGTCCTTCCGTTTGATCCAGATCCACTGGATGCCTCTTTCAGCTGCTTGAGAAACTGCTCTGACGGTCTGCCGCAGAGCCTGTCCATGGATTCCAAGTTCTTTCAGCAACGTGATGGTGGAAGAAGCCACGAATCCTCTGCATCCCACTTCAACTGGCCAGACTTTTGCATTCCAGCCACGCTGAGTTGCGTCTGCTGCCAACTTTGTGTAACGCAGTTTCTTACGCTCGTAGGGCTCTTCAACAGAGTTTTCCCACGGGACTGTGAGCTCTATGATGTACACAGCCTTTCGTGAAGGGGACCAGAGTACCATGTCTGGCCTAAGGTTGGTAGAAGCAATCACAGATGGAAAAATTAGTTGCTGGCCAATATCGACAAGCATCTTCCAGTCCCGGGCCATGGCTAGGTGTCCAGTTTCTGGCTTCGTAGGAGGATACTTGGGCCTTTTCTGTCCCTCCCGGATGAATGTTGTTGTTTTGACGGGATTGCTTGTTTTTGGAGGTAATGAATTGGTTGCACTCCTCTTGGTCTCAAGTGCTGCAGCCAGGCTCTTGAGGACCTGATTGTGCCTCCAGGTGTAGCGGCCTTGTGAGAGGCTGGTCTTGCAACCTGTCATTATATGTCTGAGAGTTGCTGGAGCTGGGCAGAGGGGGCAGGTCGAGTCCTCGCCATACCATTGATGTAGATTTTTTGGTGATGGAAGCACATCATAAACAGCTCTTATGATGAAGCTGATGTTGCTTGCCTCCATTTGCCAAAGCTCACTCCAGTTGATCTTTCTCCTCTCCAGGCCTTCCCACCGCGTCCATTGCCCTTGTTTAGCAAGAGAGACAGCCTTTGCACTTCTTGCAGTCTCCTCCTGTCTGCGCACCTCCTCAACCACCAGCTTCCTGCGTTCAGATGTTGTTGCCTTATGGAACATTGGTTTGCTTGCTGCCAGGCCAAAGCCTCCTCTTCCATGCTGGATATTCCCCACAATGTCTTGGTGTCTCAGGGCTGATGTTGCTTGCTGCACAGCCTGGGATGATGTCCATTTCCGTCCAGTTTGTAGGAGAGGTGTAGCCTTGCTAATGGTCTGGTCTTTGGAGTCCTTCAATGTCATCTGAAGTCTTACTTTAGAGCACTTGTACTCCTCCGTTAGACTTGTAAGAGGTAGTTCAAGGACCCCTTTGCCATAGAGGCCGATGTTACTCAGACATCGTGGGACACCCAGCCATTTCATCACGTATGAGGTAATGGTTCGCTCCATCTTCTCCACTGTTGTTATTGGGACCTCATAGACGGTGAGTGGCCACATTACCCGGGGGAGAAGTCCAAACTGTAGGTTTGGTGGGAGACGGAGCCCTTCCTTAGTTCTCTCACCCCGACCACCCATCTCGATGCCCTGATGATGACTTCCATGGCCATAGTGAAGGCCAGAGGAGAAATTGTACAGCCTGCCATTATGCCTACTTCCAAGCGCTGCCATGTTGTTGTGAAGTCAGGTGTTGTGAAACACAATTGCAGGTCTTGGAAATAGGCCTTTACCAGTGTAGTGATGGGTTCTGGTACGTGGAAAATGTTGAAGGATTCCCAGAGGAGTTCATGGGGAACTGAGCCAAAGGCATTGGCCAGGTCGAGGAAGATGACATAGAGGTCTCTCTTGTCTTTCTTAGCTGTTTGGATCTGGTGCCAAATCATACTAGTATGTTCCAGGCAACCAGAGAAACCAGGAATACCTGCTTTCTGTACAGATGTATCAATGTACTTGTTCCTTTCCAGATAAGTGGACAGCCTCTGTGCTATTATACTGAAAAAGTTCTTCCCTTCGACGTTGAGAAGGTCGGATTGGTCGGAATTGACTGATGTCTGTCGCATCCTTCTCTTTCGGGATTAGCACACCACCAGCCCTTCGCCATGCCTTTGGTATTATTTCCTTCTCCCACACTATCCTCATGAGCCTCCAAAGAAAGCGTAGAACATCCGGGGCGTTCTTCTAGAGCTTGTATGGTACTCCAGTAGGCCCAGGAGCCGAGGCCGCTCTTGCTCTTCGGACAACATTCTCTACTTCCCTCCATTTTGGAGGGTCAGTGTCCAGATTGAATTCTGGTGGTTGAATAGGTGGGATGTCATGTGGGATGATTATCTGCTCATGCCTTTTCATGTCCTGGTGGACCTTTTCCAGATGTTCTTCCAGTTCAGGCTTTGGAGTTTTTAGGATTCCGCACTTTTCCTTTGCGAAGAGATCTTTGACAAACTTAAAGTTTTTTTTATAGAACCGTGTTCTTGAGTGTTCCTTCTTCCTACGAAGTTTCCTTAAGTTTTCCGCTCTTCGCAAGGTTGCCAGCCGAAACCAAACGATGTTTTGGGTAAGTATGACTTCTTCCACTACATTATGATCGAAGACCATCAAAGGTAAGGGAATATTTATGTTGTAATTTTGTGTTTCTGTTGACTCCAACATAGGGGAGAAATATTGCTTATGTCTGAGCGCCGTCTCAGATTATTGAAAAATGAACGATTTCTGTAACGATAAAAAGAAATGTGACAAAGCGATTGCATTAAGAAGCAGTGTATCTTTCTAACTATATGTAGAACATGTATATTTAGTCAAAGTTTATGATGTGTATTGCTGTTATCTGGCGTTATCTGGCGGAGTTATATATAATTTCTTCTGACATTTTTTAGCATTTTCTGAACATTGCGTCAATGTAAACGGTGATTTATGGATATAAATTGCATATTATTGAAAAAAACATAAATGTACTGTGTAACATGTCCTATAACTGTCATCTGATGAAGATTTTCAAAAGGTTAGTGAATTATTTTTCTTTTAATCCTGCGTTTGTGATTGCGTCTCTTGTTCGACAAAATGGCTATATATTGGCTGTGTCTTTGGTGGTGGTTTGACATAAATATGTGCTATGTTTTTGCCGTAAAACATTTTAGAAATCTGACTCGCTAGGTAGATGAACAAGGTGTTTATCTTTCATTTGAGCTATTGGACTTGTTAATGTGTGGAGGTTAAATATTTCTAAGAATATTTTTGCATTCTGTGCACCATCTTTTGAGTTGAGCGTGGGGGGGGGGGTGCCCTTGGGGACAATAATCACTGTAACAATCTCTCACATGTACACATGTATGCCAACTTGTTCAATTTGTTGTATTAGCATAGCCACAACTACCCGTGTCATTTTGTTGATACTTCCCTAGAATTATATATGCATAGTCACTTTAACGATACCTACATGTACATACTACCTCAATAAGCTTGATTATCAGGTCTGTATACAGCCTTGCTACTTTTTGTTCAAATGTCTTTTTACTGTTGTTTTAGTTCTTTACTTACCTACACAAACACACACACACACCTTTTTTTCGCACCATTGGTTAGAGCCTGTAAGTAAGGTCTACACCTGTTGTATTCGGCACACTTGACAAATAATGATGATTTGATTTGATTTTAACACCTACAGCAATCACACAGACAGAGACACACAGATGACTCAGAGACAGAGATATCACCAGAAGCAGAGACTTAACATATAGAGGGCCTGCAGTTGATGTACGACGCCTCCTGGCGGCCATGTTGGAAGACCACCACATTAATTCTAGAAGCAGAGACTTAACCTCTCTGCGCACCGATCCCGGTAGCGGGATGATCACATATGGTGATCGCTACATAAATACTCATATTAAACATTCATGAAAATACAAGTGTCTCACGTGTTTCGAAAGCCTAGAATCTTGCTAATCCAACTGTGTTTTCAGATTTAAAAAAGGATGTACTGCGAAAGAATACGATGCGATTATCTGAGGATAGAGCCCCATAAAAAAACAACTATTTCAACCAGCACAGGCATAACAATATCACAAACTGCAATAAAATAAATCCTTTACCTTTGATGATCTTCCTCTCTTTGCAATCCCAATTCTCATTGTTACACAATGAATGCTCTTTTGTTTGTAACACAACCAAACTATGATGGGCCATTTCGCGGGACATATTGACTGAAAGAAACCGATTTGAAGATAGCAAGTAATGACATCACTGTGCACCAATGATATGACCACTGTTTCGTTGATTGACTGTATTTTAACCCAATGACCACTGATCGTCTTGAAATCTAGCTGGGTAGATAGCCAATGAGCTGAGGTAAACGGCAATATGTAATGTTTATGTGATGGAAGACCAACCCATGTAGTAAACTCCGACGTAAAGAGGTTCATTCACCATTGACGATTCATACCGGAAAAAGCCATGCATGTTGCGCACAGCATTGTTTTTGGTAAAGCGCATATTCAGCTGTTTATATATCAATCAGTATGGCGACTAAGTCAGGGAAAGCTAAATCTAAGTCTAGATATACAGATGTACAGAAGAAATTGATAGAGGACAATGCATTTAGCGATTCCCAAATGGAGGAATATTTTCTGAACGGAGAGGAAATCGTTTTGGACTGGTAAGTTCTTCTCATGCTAATGCCGTTGTTTGAAATTAATAATATAAAATATTATTTGTGAAATGAAATAGCCTATTTGAGGCTGTTGAGGGGAGGGCAGGCCCACAACAATGGCCAAAGTGAAATGGAGACGGTAGATACAGCTGGTCTGTTGTAATATAATAAAGACAGTAGATCTAGCTGGTCTGTCATAATATAATAGAGACAGTAGATCTAGCTGAAATGTCATAATATAAATGAGACAGTAGATCTAGCAGGTCTATAATAATATATTCAACCTTATGTTCCCTGTACTCTATATATATCTGTTTATTATACCTGTTGATACAGGGCTCATATGTCAAACTATTCTAACTGAACATTTTCTTTCACAGTGACACTGACTCAGAATGGGAGCCCCCAGTGCCAAGGTGTCCATCCCCCACTGAAGCAGGTTCATCCAGCTCCTGCCACAAGTGGTCTCCTCTGACTGTCTGTTAGCATGCAGCACCTCAAACTGTTGTTATTATACCTCAGTGGTCTCCTCTGACTGTCTGTTAGCATGCAGCTCCTCAACCTGTTGTTATTATACCTCAGTGGTCTCCTCTGACTGTCTGTCAGCATGCAGCTCCTCAAACTGTTGTTATTATACCTCAGTGGTCTCCTCTGACTGTCCGTTAGCATGCAGCTCCTCAAACTGTTGTTATTATATCTCAGTGGTCTCCTCTGACTGTCTGTTAGCATGCAGCTCCTCAACCTGTTGTTATTATACCTCAGTGGTCTCCTCTGACTGTCTGTCAGCATGCAGCTCCTCAAACTGTTGTTATTATATCTCAGTGGTCTCCTCTGACTGTCTGTTAGCATGCAGCTCCTCAAACTGTTGTTATTATACCTCAGTGGTCTCCTCTGACTGTCTGTTAGCATGCAGCACCTCAAACTGTTGTTATTATACCTCAGTGGTCTCCTCTGACTGTCTGTTAGCATACAGCTCCTCAACCTGTTGTTATTATACCTCAGTGGTCTCCTCTGACTGTCTGTCAGCATGCAGCTCCTCAAACTGTTGTTATTATACCTCAGTGGTCTCCTCTGACTGTCTGTTAGCATGCAGCTCCTCAACCTGTTGTTATTATACCTCAGTGGTCTCCTCTGACTGTCTGTTAGCATGCAGCTCCTCAAACTGTTGTTATTATACCTCAGTGGTCTCCTCTGACTGTCTGTTAGCATGCAGCTCCTCAAACGGTTGTTATTATACCTCAGTGGTCTCCTCTGACTGTCTGTCAGCATGCAGCTCCTCAAACTGTTGTTATTATACCTCAGTGGTCTCCTCTGACTGTCCGTTAGCATGCAGCTCCTCAAACTGTTGTTATTATACCTCAGTGGTCTCCTCTGACTGTCTGTTAGCATACAGCTCCTCAAACTGTTGTTATTATGCCACAAGTGGTCTCCTCTGACTGTCTGTTAGCATGCAGCTCCTCAAACGGTTGTTATTATACCTCAGTGGTCTCCTCTGACTGTCTGTTAGCATGCAGCTCCTCAACCTGTTGTTATTATACCTCAGTGGTCTCCTCTGACTGTCTGTCAGCATGCAGCACCTCAAACTGTTGTTATTACACCTCAGTGGTCTCCTCTGACTGTCTGTTAGCATGCAGCACCTCAAACTGGCAGCTCTCTGCCAACCTCCCCGACGGTGTTAAGAACATCATTACAACCATAGGATCCTATTGTTCTAAGATTAACTTAGCCTTAATATGCTTTAGGGAAACAGGACTCAGGTCTCTGTCACCAACACTACAGTTGTACCTGTAGTTAGTACTACATCCACCCAGGTCTCTGTCACCAACACTACAGCTGTACCTGTAGTTAGTATTACATCCACCCAGGTCTCTGTCACCAACACCACAGTTGTACCTGTAGTTAGTACTCCGTCCACCAGAGGGACACCTTTGACTCTGTCCCTTTCTAAGGATCTGTGTGATGCTTTCTCTCCTCCTGTGGAATAGAGTAGACCTGTAGAGTTGAATAATAGTTCATGTAGTTAGATGTCATTTGGAACAGTGGAATCAGTGCAGAGAGAGTTGTGTCATTAGATGTAACCGGTATGTATATGTTATGTTGTACTGAATGACAGGGTGGAAATATGAACGTTTTGTCAAAATAAATGTGAACGGTTTTAACTCTACTTTCTGTTCTCTTTAATCTGGAGACTTAATCAATGGAGATTTTGTCAGAACTTCTGCTTTTTCATTCTGAGTAACTCTTCACAGACAGCATAAACTTAAGATCGACATCTAGAGACAACTTCATCACCAGTCACAGAGTGAGAGCCATAATGTGGTCTGGAAGTGCTGTAAACTCAGTCAGGATATTTGTAGTGTATATGTCAATTAACAGGATCCCAATTTATTTTAGCAGATACAAAAATGGGACCCTACGAATTCAGATATACACACTGTAAAATGATATAGAGTCTATCATGGATTATATGATCAAAGTAACACTGGTGGGAGTCATATCATGTATTATATTATCACACTAAGACTGGTGGGAATCATATCATGTATTATATTATCAAACTAAGACTGGTGGGAGTCATATCATGTATTATATTATCAAACTAAGACTGGTGGGAGTCATATCATGTATTATATTATCAAACTAAGACTGGTGGGAGTCATATCATGTATTATATTATCACACTAAGACTGGTAGGAGTCATATCATGTATTATATTATCAAACTAAGACTGGTGGGAGTCATATCATGTATTATATTATCACACTAAGACTGGTAGGAGTCATATCATGTATTATATTATCAAACTAAGACTGGTGGGAGTCATATCATGTATTATATTATCACACTAAGACTGGTAGGAGTCATATCATGTATTATATTATCAAACTAAGACTGGTGGGAGTCATATCATGCATTATATTATCACACTAAGACTGGTAGGAGTCATATCATGTATTATATTATCACACTAAGACTGGTAGGAGTCATATCATGTATTATATTATCACACTAAGGCTGGTGGGAGTCATATCATGTATTATATTATCAAACTAAGGCTGGTGGGAGTCATATCATGTATTATATTATCACACTAAGGCTGGTGGGAGTCATATCATGTATTATATTATCACACTAAGGCTGGTGGGAGTCATATCATGTATTATATTATCACACTAAGACTGGTGGGAGTCACATCATGTATTATATTATCAAACTAAGACTGGTGGGAGTCATATCATGTATTATATTATCACACTAAGGCTGGTGGGAGTCATATCATGTATTATATTATCAGACTAAGACTGGTGGGAGTCATATCATGTATTATATTATCACACTAAGACTGGTGGGAGTCATATCATGTATTATATTATCACACTAAGACTGGTGGGAGTCATATCATGTATTATATTATCACACTAAGACTGGTGGGAGTCATATCATGTATTATATTATCACACTAAGGCTGGTGGGAGTCATATCATGTATTATATTATCACACTAAGACTGGTGGGAGTCATATCATGTATTATATTATCACACTAAGGCTGGTGGGAGTCATATCATGTATTATATTATCACACTAAGACTGGTGGGAGTCATATCATGTATTATATTATCACCCTAAGACTGGTGGGAGTCATATCATGTATTATATTATCAAACTAAGACTGGTGGGAGTCATATCATGTATTATATTATCACACTAAGACTGGTGGGAGTCATATCATGTATTATATTATCACACTAAGGCTGGTGGGAGTCATATCATGTATTATATTATCACACTAAGGCTGGTGGGAATCATATCATGTATTATATTATCACTTCAGTTGAAACACATGTTTAATACTGATGAGCGCTGTGGGAAACATACATGTTTAGATTGGCTGGTGCAAGTCACGTGATGACCAGTGTGGTGTTGATTTGACAGTTTCCTCTTCACTGTGGTTAACTGTTATAAACATGTATCACTATAATAAGTCACAGAGATGCTGGACAGCGCAGAGAGAACACATAGATACAGACGTATATTAGAGTTGAAGTAAGGAGTAGAAGTTACTGTATTTCACCACCAGTGTGTTAAGATGTCAGAGGGAGTCTATGAAATCTCAGATGGATTTGAAGACGATGAATCCGATGCAATTAAGATTGCAAGATTGCACACACACACACACACACACACACACACACACACACACACACACACACACACACACACACACACACACACACACACACACACACACACATAAGCACACACAAAAAAATTACAGGTGTGATAACCCTGTAGAACTCTAGCTTTATTTGTCTCAATCCTGGATGAAACATGACCAAAGATCTTTAATCATTTGTGATTCAGTACATGTTCAGTGGTGGAAGAGTCCCTCTGGAGTTGCTGCAGTGTGTCTGGGGCTGCTGTGTGTTCTCCTACTGGCTGGGATCATAGGCCTGTCTGTCTACTGTAAGTTTAGTATGTTTTTACTGAGACTTAAGTAGCCAACTTAATCATACTTACTCGTTAATGGTGTTTTAGTTACATGTTTCATCAACTTTACCCTTTTACAGATGGAGTCATTGATCACCAGCTACAGTCCAGTTACAACATCCTGACTAAAGAGAGAGAACAGCTACAGTCCAGTTACAACATCCTGACTAAAGAGAGAGAACAGCTACAGTCCAGTTACAACAACCTGACTAAAGAGAGAGACCAGCTACAGTCCAGTTACAACACACTGACTGAAGAGAGAGAACAGCTACAGTCCAGTTACAACATCCTGACTAAAGAGAGAGAACAGCTACAGTCCAGTTACAACAACCTGACTAAAGAGAGAGAACAGCTACAGTCCAGTTACAACAACCTGACTAAAGAGAGAGACCAGCTACAGTCCAGTTACAACAATCTGACTAAAGAGAGAGACCAGCTACAGTCCAGTTACAACAACCTGACTAAAGAGAGAGAACAGCTACAGTCCAGTTACAACACACTGACTAAAGAGAGAGACCAGCTACAGTCCAGTTACAACAACCTGACTAAAGAGAGAGACCAGTTACAGACCAGATACAACAATCTGACTAAAGAGAGAGACCAGCTGCAGACCAGATACAACAACCTGACTAAAGAGAGAGACCAGTTACAGACCAGATACAACAACCTGACTGAAGAGAGAGACCAGTTACAGACCAGATACAACAACCTGATTAAAGAGAGAGATCAGTTACAGACCAGATACAACAACATGACTAGAGAGAGAGATCAGCTACAGACCATCTACAACATCCTGACTAACGAGAAAGGCCATATTCAGGCAAAGCTTTTTGTGATAGGTGAGATATAATCTGTGATAAATTATAAATAAAATAAACAGTAATTATATATCAATGGGTTATATTATATATCAATGAGTATGAAGATACTGGCTATGTTTCTCAATGTGTACACCTTTGCTCTACAACTGAGCAGCATTTTCAAAAGGGATGGGGAAACCTTGACTACAGTTTGTAGCCTGTCTGAAGAGAGAAGCAATCCTGGTGATCAGGGGAGAGAGAGAGAGAGAGAGAGAGAGAGAGAGAGAGAGAGAGAGAGAGAGAGAGAGAGAGCGAGAGAGAGAGATTTGTCTGCAGTGTGTGGGAAGGCATTTCAATGGCACGAAAGCAAATTAGTAACAACATAATCAATGGTGGGGGTCTTTAGAAGACCCACAAAATCAACTTTAACCCTTCAGTTGGATAAGGTCCTGAATGGTTAAGTGATGATTCCACCTAGTGGTTAAAATGAGAGATGAATTCACCAAGGAGGTGAAATAATGGTATTACAGACTGTCTCAAAATCCTTATCCCAGTCTTCTGTTCCCACATGCTTCAAAAGGGCCACCATTGTCCCTGTTCCCAAGAAAGCTAAGGTAACTGAGCTAAACGACCACCACTTCCGTCATCATGAAGTGCTTTGAGAGACTAGTCAAGTACCATATCACCCTACCTGACACCATAGACCCACTCCAATTTGCTTACAGCCCAAATAGGTCCACAGACGACGCAATCGCAACCACACTGCCCTAACCCATCTAGACAAGAGGAATATGCTGTTTATCGAGAGGAATGCTGTTCATCGACTACAGCTCAGCATTTAACACCATAGTACCCTCCAAACTCGTCATCAAGCTCGAGACCCTGGGTCTCGACCCCGCCCTGTGCAACTGGGTACTGGACTTCCTGACGGGCTGCCCCCAGGTGGTGAGGGTAGGTAACAACATCTCCACCCCGCTGATCCTCAACACTGGGGCCCCACAAGGGTGCGTTCTGAGCCCTCTCCTGTACTCCCTGTTCACCCACGACTGCGTGGCCATGCACGCCTCCAACTCAATCATCAAGTTTGTGGACGACACTACAATGGTAGGCTTGATTACCAACAACAAACGAGATGGCCTACAGGGAGGAGGTGAGGGCCTTCGGAGTGTGGTGTCAGGAAAATAAGCTCACACTCAACGTCAACAAAACAAAGGAGATGATTGTAAACTTCAGGAAACAGCAGAGGGAGCACCCCCCTATCCATATCAACGGGACAGTAGTGGAGAGGGTAGTATGTTTTAAGTTCCTCGGCGTACACATCACGGACAAACTGAATTGGTCCACCCACACAGACAGCGACATGAAGAAGGCGCAGCAGCGCCTCTTCAACCTCAGGAGGCTGAAGAAATTCGGCTTGTCACCAAAAGCCCTCACAAACTTCTACAGATGCACAATCGAGAGCATCCTGTCGGGCTGTATCACCGCCTGGTACGGCAACTGCTCCGCCAACAACCGTAAGGCTCTCCAGAGGGTAGTGAGGTCTGCGCAACGCATCACCGGGGGCAAACTACCTGCCCTCCAGGACACCTACACCACCCGATGTCACAGGAAGGCCATAAAGATCATCAAGGACAACAACCACCCGAGCCACTGCTTGTTCACCCCGCTATCATCCAGAAGGTGAGGTCAGTACAGGTGCATCAAAGCTGGGACCGAGAGACTGAAAAACAGCTTCTATCTCAAGGCCATCAGACTGTTAAACAGCCACCACTAACATTGAGTGGCTGCTGCCAACACACTGACTCAACTCCAGCCACTTTAATAATTGGAATTGATGGGAAATGATGTAAAATATATCACTAGCCACTTTAAACAATGCTACCTAATATAATGTTTACATACCCTACATTATTCATCTCATATGTATATGTATATACTGCACTCTATATCATCTACTGCATCTTTATATAATACATGTATCACTAGCCACTTTAACTATGCCACTTTGTTTACATACTCATCTCATATGTATATACTGCACTCAATACCATCTACTGTATCTTGCCTATGCCGCTCTGTACCATCACTCATTCATATATCTTTATGTACATATTCTTTATCCCCTTACACTTGTGTCTATAAGGTAGTAGTTTTGGAATTGTTAGCTAGATTACTTGTTGGTTATTACTGCATTGTCGGAACGAGAAGCACAAGCATTTCGCAACACTCGCATTAACATCTGCTAACCATGTGTATGTGACAAATAAAATTTGATTTGATTTGATTTGATTTGGATTGGTCTGACTGGCTCTGTTACTGAGGAGACCTGGAAGTAGGTGGATGGCACATCACTGACCACAGGGTGACAGATTTGACCATTTTACCTTGTGATATGGAGATAAAAAACAACAATGATATTTTGCTTCCAATCATGTTCATCAAAATGTATGTTTAAAAACTTTAATGTAATTCAATGAGAACTAAAGATGTATTATAGATAGCAGGTAATATTTATAAATGAAAATGTAATCAAAAGAGTCAAATATCAAATGTATTGATGGTCCTCTTTAAAACTGAGAACACATAGGACTATGTATATAATTGAGGGGATGTTTGTACCACAGTTTCCGACTGTCTGGTTCTCTGTGTTGTTTAGGTACTGGGGGACAGAACAGACTGATAATGGTGCTCTGTTCTCTGGGCAGGAGGACTGTGTTGAGATGTACTATGGACAAGATGACCAAGTAAAGACATTCAACTGGATCTGTGAGAAAGTGGTGTAACAATAACCTACTGTTGGAGAATAAAATCCTAGGGGAGTGACCTTGGACCTTCTCCTGTAGTAGGGTTGGAATGAGGAGATGAATCTGTTTGGCTGAGACTATGTAGACATACTGTACTCTGTAAAATGCTTCTTCATTCCTTTTGTTAGAAACATGTCATGTGATTTGCAGTAGGCTTATGCTTAGTAAAAAAAGGTGGGACAAATTATTAACCTGTGTTTATCACTTTAATAATAAGAATAACAAAGTTATAGATTAATAAATAAAGAACAATGTTCTTTAACAAGATCTACCAGCTTCCTGATTGAATGGGATTGGATACTTTAAACAGTATGAACTGGACACACAGAGGGCAGAACAGTACTGAGAGGACACACACACACACACACACACACACACACACACACACACACACACACACACACACACACACACACACACACACACACACACACACACACACACACACACACACACACACACACACACACACACACACACACACACACACACACACACACACAACAAACTATGCTAATGAAAGCCATGAAAGCCACTATTCTGTGAGTGTATTGCTATCTAATCATTACACTATATCTATAAGGGCTCAGGGCCAGACCCACATGCAGACACAGGAGGCAGATGGTTTAAGTGTTTGATATTTATTAGTTCCAAAAGGGGTAGGCAAGAGAATATTCATGGACAGGAAAAATATCAAAACCAGATCAGAGTCCAAGAGGTACAAAGTGGCAGGCAGGCTCGAGCTCAGGGCAGGCAGGCTGGTCAGGCAGGCGGGTACAGAGTCCAGAAAACAGGCAAGGGTCAAAACTAACAGGAGGACTAGCAAAAGAGTGAATATCAAAAACAGGAGCACAGGAAAACATGCTGGTGGACTTGAAACAGACAAGACCAACTGGCACAGAGAGACAGGAAACACAGGGATAAATACACTGGGGAAAATAAGCGACACCTGGAGGGGGTGGAGACAATCACAAGGACAGGTGAAACAGATCAGGGCGTGACAATATCAGACTTTCACAACAAGGTCCAAATTCAGATGTTATCTGTGTACAGCAGCGAAGTTCCTCCTCTGTTATAGACCAGTTACAACAACCTGACCGACTGAGGAGAGGCCATCTTCAGGCAAAGCTTTGTTACTAAGTTTCTCAAAGTGTTGTCATGACGTTGCCCTCTTTGAGTACAGCGAGCACCATCCCCCGCTCTCTGCTTCTACAACCAGAAGGAAGACCCTGCCTCATGGACACACAGAGGACAAAGGAAATCCTTCCACCTCACAGAACCTTAGGTACGATCACATTTCAAGTTCCAGAGAAAGTGTAAAAGATCGGTGATGTGCGTTTGTCACATTTTGTGAAGCTCATGAGAGACGGTGTGGCCACATTACCATAACGCTGTTTATATAATAGCCTCAGATATGAGGTTTACATCTAATTGTTGTATAAGATGAATGAGTGAGGATGATACTGTTTGTATAATGGTGTAATATGATTGTGGACTCTTTAATGAAGAAAAATACAATTCCCACGTGGTTAAACTCTTAGACTATCGATACCGACAGAATGAGAACAAGTCTTTGATACTAATTACTAGTCTGCAGGTAGGAATTCGGCATCAGTGAACGCGAAGAACGACAACCGCCGAAACATCCATCCTTAACTAATGTCACTTTGAACTATCCCCTCTAACCAAGACAGAGAGAGAGATGGAGAGACGGACAATTCTACAAAAGAAAGACTTTTCACCAGCGATCAAGACGACACACTGAGTGTAAATATATATATTGATTGCAATTGTTCCCGAATGAGTGAGCGTTCATATGTAAGGGATTAGCATTTTAATTGTTATAATTAACTCTGCTCCCTTGTCTAACAAGCTGCCATGCCAGTTCAGCCCACTAGGGAACATTCTATCATTTCATGTAACCATATTTACTGTTTGTTAATGCATTTCAGTGAATTACTTAGTTAGTAATAAATAAATGATCTGTGAGGTGGAAGGATTTCGATCCCTCACTGCCTTCCTTAGGAGAAACTGCACTCCGCACTCGGTCCGCAGGTAGTATTACATTTCATTACATTTCATTATAGTACAACGGTTTGATTTGTCTAATCTTAGCAATTTCTTCTTAGCTAGCTACATAGCCGTCTTTGTATCATAGATAATTGCGTAATTATCGTATTTCGTCATCCTAACGCAGTCTACACTGTTATCTGCCCTGCAGCTAGCCAGCTAGCTAACGTCCACCGTCTACCGATTAGCAGCACAACTATTACACTCAACTGAACGACTTGATTAGTGTAGTGTTAGCTAGCTACATAGTTGTCTTTGCTGTCTTCGTATCCAAGATAATTGTGTAGTTTAGAGTGTGTAGTTTTAGAGTGATTATCTTAATTTACCGAGGTTAGCTAGCCAGCTATTTGTCGTCCTTAACGTAGGAGACACTGCTAGCTAGCCAACAGCTAGCCAACGTCTACCGAACAGAACTTCCGCACTCAACAACCCGGTCGCATTTCGCTTCGCTCCACAGGTAGTATCACATTTTTCATTTCATTTCATTACAGTACAACGGCTTGATTTGTTTGATCGTAGCTAGCTACATAGCTAGCTACATAGCCGTCTTTGTATCAAAGATAATTGTGTAGTCTAGAGCGATTTCCTAGGTTAGCTAGCCAGCTATTGTCGTTCTTTTAACGCAACGTAACGTAATCAACACTGCTAGCTAGCCAGCTAGCCCCGAATAGCAGCACAGTAGAAACTATTACACTCAACGGAACGACTTGATTAGTGTAGTGTCAACAACGCAGCCACTGCCAGCTAGCCTACATAGTCATCAACGCAGCCTCTGCCAGCTAGCCTACTTCAGCAGTACTGTATCATTTTAATCATTTTAGTCAATAAGATTCTTGCTACGTAAGCTTAACTTTCTGAACACTCGAGACGTGTAGCCCACTTGTCATTCCAATCTCCTTTGCATTAGCGTAGCCTGTTGTGTAGCCTGTCAACTATGTGTCTGTCTATCCCTGTTCTCTCCTCTCTGCACAGACCATACAAACGCTCCACACCGCATGGCCGCGGCCACCCTAATCTGGTGGTCCCAGCGCGCACGACCCACGTGGAGTTCCAGGTCTCCGGTAGCCTCTGGAACTGCCAATCTGCGGCCAACAAGGCAGAGTTCATCTCAGCCTATGCCTCCCTCCAGTCCCTCGACTTCTTGGCACTGACGGAAACATGGATCACCACAGACAACACTGCTACTCCTACTGCTCTCTCTTCGTCCGCCCACGTGTTCTCGCACACCCCGAGAGCTTCTGGTCAGCGGGGTGGTGGCACCGGGATCCTCATCTCTCCCAAGTGGTCATTCTCTTTCTTTCTCCCCTTACCCATCTGTCTATCGCCTCCTTTGAATTCCATGCTGTCACAGTTACCAGCCCTTTCAAGCTTAACATCCTTATCATTTATCGCCCTCCAGGTTCCCTCGGAGAGTTCATCAATGAGCTTGATGCCTTGATAAGCTCCTTTCCTGAGGACGGCTCACCTCTCACAGTTCTGGGCGACTTTAACCTCCCCACGTCTACCTTTGACTCATTCCTCTCTGCCTCCTTCTTTCCACTCCTCTCCTCTTTTGACCTCACCCTCTCACCTTCCCCCCCTACTCACAAGGCAGGAAATACGCTCGACCTCATCTTTACTAGATGCTGTTCTTCCACTAACCTCATTGCAACTCCCCTCCAAGTCTCCGACCACTACCTTGTATCCTTTTCCCTCTCGCTCTCATCCAACACTTCCCACACTGCCCCTACTGATGGTATCCAGCTCTCCCCTCTTCCATCCTATCATCTTGCTCAAACCTTCTCCAACCTGATTCTGCCTCCTCAACCCTCCTCTCCTCCCTTTCTGCATCCTTTGACTCTCTATGTCCCCTATCCTCCAGGCCGGCTCGGTCCTCCCCTCCCGCCCGTGGCTCGAAACATTGCGAGCTCACAGAACAGGGAGCCGACGGAAATGGAGGAAAACTTTCCTGGCATCCTTTCACTCCCTCCTCTCTACATTTTCTCTGCTGGTCCAGTGACTCCAAGCATCTGCTTAACCCTAGGAAGCTCTCTTCCCCTCTGGAACTGCCAAAAAGAAGGTCTCCGATCGGCCAAACACAGCGTGGTTATTGTGATTCATCTTCCCTCCAGATATCTTTAATAGACAACACTGCCAGGCTCTCTTCGTCCGCCCACGTGTCAACCACTGGTCACCTTCCCCGGAGACACTCTCCCAAGTGGTCATTCAACTTTCTCCCCTTACCCATCTGTCTATCGCCTCCTTTGAATTCCAGGATAAAGTTAAGCCCTTCTCACCCTTATCATTTAAAAGATTTAGATGCACTATTGATGCCTTGTGGCTGTTCCTGGATGTCCTCAAGGTGAATGCACCTTTGAATTTCTCTGCCTCCTTCTTTCCAACTCCTCTCTCTTTTGATCACCCTCTCAGGCTTCCCCCTGCTAAATACGACTCATCTTTAAATGTAAACCTCATGCAACTCCTCCAAGTCTCCGACCACTACCTTGTATCCTTTTCCCTCTCGCTCTCATCCAACACTTCCCACACTGCCCCTACTCGGATGGTATCGCGCCGTCCCAACCTTCGCTCTCTCTCCCCGCTACTCTCTCCTCTTCCATCCTATCATCTCTTCCCTCTGCTCAAACCTTCTCCAACCTATCTCCTGATTCTGCCTCCTCAACCCTCCTCTCCTCCCTTTCTGCATCCTTTGACTCTCTATGTCCCCTATCCTCCAGGCCGGCTCGGTCCTCCCCTCCCGCTCCGTGGCTCGACGACTCATTGCGAGCTCACAGAACAGGGCTCCGGGCAGCCGAGCGGAAATGGAGGAAAACTCGCCTCCCTGCGGACCTGGCATCCTTTCACTCCCTCCTCTCTACATTTTCCTCTTCTGTCTCTGCTGCTAAAGCCACTTTCTACCACTCTAAATTCCAAGCATCTGCCTCTAACCCTAGGAAGCTCTTTGCCACCTTCTCCTCCCTCCTGAATCCTCCCCCCCCCCCTCCCCCCTCTGCAGATGACTTCGTCAACCATTTTGAAAAGAAGGTCGACGACATCCGATCCTCGTTTGCTAAGTCAAACGACACCGCTGGTTCTGCTCACACTGCCCTACCCTGTGCTCTGACTTCTTTCTCCCCTCTCTCTCCAGATGAAATCTCGCGTCTTGTGACGGCCGGCCGCCCAACAACCTGCCCGCTTGACCCTATCCCCTCCTCTCTTCTCCAGACCATTTCCGGAGACCTTCTCCCTTACCTCACCTCGCTCATCAACTCATCCCTGACCGCTGGCTACGTCCCTTCCGTCTTCAAGAGAGCGAGAGTTGCACCCCTTCTGAAAAAACCTACACTCGATCCCTCCGATGTCAACAACTACAGACCAGTATCCCTTCTTTCTTTTCTCTCCAAAACTCTTGAACGTGCCGTCCTTGGCCAGCTCTCCCGCTATCTCTCTTAGAATGACCTTCTTGATCCATATCAGTCAGGTTTCAAGACTAGTCATTCAACTGAGACTGCTCTTCTCTGTATCACGGAGGCGCTCCGCACTGCTAAAGCTAACTCTCTCTCCTCTGCTCTCATCCTTCTAGACCTATCGGCTGCCTTCGATACTGTGAACCATCAGATCCTCCTCTCCACCCTCTCCGAGTTGGGCATCTCCAGCGCGGCCCACGCTTGGATTGCGTCCTACCTGACAGGTCGCTCCTACCAGGTGGCGTGGCGAGAATCCGTCTCCACACCACGTGCTCTCACCACCGGTGTCCCCCAGGGCTCTGTTCTAGGCCCTCTCCTATTCTCGCTATACACCAAGTCACTTGGCTCTGTCATAACCTCACATGGTCTCTCCTATCATTGCTATGCAGACGACACACAATTAATCTTCTCCTTTCCCCCTTCTGATGACCAGGTGGCGAATCGCATCTCTGCATGTCTGGCAGACATATCAGTGTGGATGACGGATCACCACCTCAAGCTGAACCTCGGCAAGACGGAGCTGCTCTTCCTCCTGGGGAAGGACTGCCCGTTCCATGATCTCACCATCACGGTTGACAACTCCATTGTGTCCTCCTCCCAGAGCGCTAAGAACCTTGGCGTGATCCTGGACAACACCCTGTCGTTCTCAACTAACATCAAGGCGGTGGCCCGTTCCTGTAGGTTCATGCTCTACAACATCCGCAGAGTACGACCCTGCCTCACACAGGAAGCGGCGCAGGTCCTAATCCAGGCACTTGTCATCTCCCGTCTGGATTACTGCAACTCGCTGTTGGCTGGGCTCCCTGCCTGTGCCATTAAACCCCTACAACTAATCCAGAACGCTGCAGCCCGTCTGGTGTTCAACCTTCCCAAGTTCTCTCACGTCACCCCGCTCCTCCGCTCTCTCCACTGGCTTCCAGTTGAAGCTCGCATCCGCTACAAGACCATGGTGCTTGCCTACGGAGCTGTGAGGGGAACGGCACCTCAGTACCTCCAGGCTCTGATCAGGCCCTACACCCAAACAAGGGCACTGCGTTCATCCACCTCTGGCCTGCTCGCCTCCCTACCACTGAGGAAGTACAGTTCCCGCTCAGCCCAGTCAAAACTGTTCGCTGCTCTGGCCCCCCAATGGTGGAACAAACTCCCTCACGACGCCAGGACAGCGGAGTCAATCACCACCTTCCGGAGACACCTGAAACCCCACCTCTTTAAGGAATACCTAGGATAGGATAAAGTAATCCCTCTCACCCCCCTTAAAAGATTTAGATGCACTACTGTTCCACTGGATGTCATAAGGTGAATGCACCAATTTGTAAGTCGCTCTGGATAAGAGCGTCTGCTAAATGACTTAAATGTAAATGTAAATGTAATGATTTAAGACAATTGATGTATGGATGACTCATAGTGAAGACTGGATTCGTGCAGATAACCAACAATTTACAACGTTTGGAATGAGACTAATGTGAGGTAAAATAAATAAATAATTAATCAGAAGACTATTGATCAGATATGAAAATATCTGAAAGGTTATATTGGGAAATTATAACTTTGTAATGTGAATACTTTCCTTGGAGCCCCTATTTCCTAGTTAATTATTCCACGCTTCAAGACTGCTTCAATCACGTGGATTGGGATATGTTCCGCATTGTGGCTGTATCTGTAGTTAGTACTACATCCACCTAGGTCTCTGTCACCAACACTACAGCTGTACCTGTAGTTAGTATTACATCCACCCAGGTCTCTGTCACCAGCACTACATCTGTACCTGTAGTTAGTACTACATCCACCCAGGTCTCTGTCACCAACACTACAGCTGTACCTGTAGTTAGTACTACATCCAGCCAGGTCTCTGTCACCAGCACTACATCTGTACCTGTAGTTAGTACTACATCCACCCAGGTCTCTGTCACCAACACTACAGCTGTACCTGTAGTTAGTACTACATCCACCCAGGTCTCTGTCACCAGCACTACATCTGTACCTGTAGTTAGTACTACATCCACCCAGGTCTCTGTCACCAACACTACAGCTGTATCTGCAGTTAGTACTACATCCACCCAGGTCTCTGTCACCAACTCTACAGCTGTACCTGTAGTTAGTACTACATCCAGCCAGGTCTCTGTCACCAACACTACATCTGTACCTGTAGTTAGTACTACATCCACCCAGGTCTCTGTCACCAACACTACATCTGTACCTGTAGTTAGTACTACATCCACCCAGGTCTCTGTCACCAACACTACAGCTGTACCTGTAGTTAGTACTACATCCACCCAGGTCTCTGTCACCAACACTACAGCTGTACCTGTAGTTAGTACTACATCCACCCAGGTCTCTGTCACCAACACTACAGCTGTACCTGTAGTTAGTACTACATCCACCCAGGTCTCTGTCACCAACACTACAGCTGTACCTGTAGTTAGTACTACATCCACCTAGGTCTCTGTCACCAACACTACAGCTGTACCTGTAGTTAGTATTACATCCACCCAAGTCTCTGTCACCAGCACTACAGCTGTATCTGTAGTTAGTACTACATCCCCCCAGGTCTCTGTCACCAACACTACAGCTGTACCTGTAGTTAGTACTACATCCACCCAAGTCTCTGTCACCAGCACTACAGCTGTACCTGTAGTTAGTATTACATCCACCCAAGTCTCTGTCACCAGCACTACAGCTGTACCTGTAGTTAGTACTACATCCACCCAGGTCTCTGTCACCAGCACTACATCTGTACCTGTAGTTAGTACTACATCCACCCAGGTCTCTGTCACCAACACTACAGCTGTACCTGTAGTTAGTACTACATCCAGCCAGGTCTCTGTCACCAGCACTACATCTGTACCTGTAGTTAGTACTACATCCACCCAGGTCTCTGTCACCAACACTACAGCTGTACCTGTAGTTAGTACTACATCCACCCAGGTCTCTGTCACCAGCACTACATCTGTACCTGTAGTTAGTACTACATCCACCCAGGTCTCTGTCACCAACACTACAGCTGTATCTGCAGTTAGTACTACATCCACCCAGGTCTCTGTCACCAACTCTACAGCTGTACCTGTAGTTAGTACTACATCCAGCCAGGTCTCTGTCACCAACACTACAGCTGTATCTGCAGTTAGTACTACATCCACCCAGGTCTCTGTCACCAACTCTACAGCTGTACCTGTAGTTAGTACTACATCCAGCCAGGTCTCTGTCACCAACACTACATCTGTACCTGTAGTTAGTACTACATCCACCCAGGTCTCTGTCACCAACACTACATCTGTACCTGTAGTTAGTACTACATCCACCCAGGTCTCTGTCACCAACACTACAGCTGTACCTGTAGTTAGTACTACATCCACCCAGGTCTCTGTCACCAACACTACAGCTGTACCTGTAGTTAGTACTACATCCACCCAGGTCTCTGTCACCAACACTACAGCTGTACCTGTAGTTAGTACTACATCCTCCCAGGTCTCTGTCACCAACACTACAGCTGTACCTGTAGTTAGTACTACATCCACACAGGTCTCTGTCACCAGCACTACATCTGTACCTGTAGTTAGTACTACATCCTCCCAGGTCTCTGTCACCAACACTACAGCTGTACCTGTAGTTAGTACTACATCCACCCAGGTCTCTGTCACCAACACTACAGCTGTACCTGTAGTTAGTACTACATCCTCCCAGGTCTCTGTCACCAACACTACAGTTATACCTGTAGTTAGTACTACATCCACCAGAGGGCCACCTTTGACTATGTCTCTGTATCTAAGGATCTGTGTGATGCTTTCTCTCCTCCTGTGGAATAGAGTAGAGCTGTAGAGTTGTATAATAGTTCATGTAGGTAGATGTCATGTGGAACAGTGGAATCAGTGCAGAGAGAGTTGTGTCATTAGATGTAACTGGTAATGTAATGCGATGTTGTACTGAAAGACAGGGTGGAGATATGAACTTCTTGTCATAAAACATGTGAAGTGTTTTCATTCTTCTTTCTATTCTATTAAATCTGTCAAACTGAATCTATGGAGATATTGTCAGAACTTCTATTTTTCATTCTGATGAAATGTTCACAGTCAGCATAGATAGGACAAAGACCCTGATATGATCATTGTTGCTATTCACACTCCTTGGCAGATCTAGGATCAGGATCACACAGATCTAGGATCAGCTTTCCTTCCTCCAAACCTAACCTTAACCATTTGTTGTGGAAATGCAAAACGGACCTAAGATCAGTGTCTAGGGACAACTTCCCCCCACACCACCAGTCACAGAGTGAGATCCATAATGTGCTCTCCATTTGAAGGCTGGGGGTGCTGTAAACTCAGTCAGGATATATGTAGTGTATATGTCAATTAACAGGATCCCAATTTATTTTAGCAGATCCAATATTGGGTCCCTGTCAATTCACACATACATAATGTTTGTTTTTCACTGATTAGAAACTAAAGCTGGAACAAGTCACATGGTGGCCAATGTTGTGTGGTTTTGACAGTTTCCCCTTCACTGTGGTTGACAGTTTAAAAAATAGTGACACTACCATTAGTTACACAGACGTAGGACAGTGCAGGGACAAGACACAGAGTTGAGGTTAGAAGTATAAGTTACTGTATTTCACCACAAGTGTTTAATTATGTCAGAGGGAGTCTATGAAATCCCAGATGGATTTGAAGAAGACGAGCCTGATGCAATGAAGAACACAGACATTGATGGAAAATTATATGCCAACGTAAGAGCCTTCAAGCCCAGTCCAAGACATGGAGTTGTTGCTTCAGGTAAGATTCCATACGCACACGCACATGCACACGCACACGCACACACTTACTTTAATAATTTGTGATTCAG
>NW_027038524.1:0-2500 GCF_034236695.1 Oncorhynchus nerka
ATATAGGGAATAGGGTTCTATAGGGCTCTGGTCTAAAGAATAGGGTTCTATAGGGCCCTGGTCTAAAGTAGTGCCATATATAGGGAATAGGGTTCTATAGGGCTCTGATCTAAAGTAGTGCCATATATAGGGAATAGGGTGCCATTTGGTCTAAACATTTTTCAGAGTAAATCAGTAGGGTTCAGGGTTGAAGGAGGCCACACACACACAGGGTGCCACACACACACACAAACAGTACAGGGTTGACACACACACACACACACACACACACACACACACACACACACACAAGAGAAACTGAGACATCTTTCGGAGGCTGGAGAGGCGAGAGGCGAGAGGCGAGAGGCGAGAGGCGAGAGGCTTTCTGATCTACATTTTGGAAAGTGCATTGCCTCTCTAGGGCTCTGTGTTTCCAATCAATGCTGAACCCTGAACTTTCTTTGTACTGAGTAGACAACTCACTGGACTGATCCACTGTAGCAAAACAGCACTTCTTATACTCACAGGGCTCTGACGAACACGGAGAGAGGGAGAGAGAGAGAGAGGAGGGAGAGAGAGAGAGAGAGACAGAGAGAGAGAGACAGAGAGAGAGAGAGAGAGAGAGAGAGAGAGAGAGAGAGAGAGAGAGAGAGAGAGAGAGAGACAGAGAGAGAGAGAGAGACAGAGGGAGAGAGGACAGAGGGAGAGAGAGAGAGAGAGAGAGACAGAGAGAGAGAGAGAGAGAGATATATATATATATAGAGAGAGAGAGAGACAGAGAGAGAGAGAGAGAGTACTGTAGACTACTTTATCACTGACCTCAACCCAGAATCTCTCAGAGCGTTCACAGTCAGCCCACTGACACCCCTATCAGACCACAGCAAAATCACAGTCTACTTAAACAGAGCAATACTCAATCATGAGGCATCAAAGCCAAAGGAACTGAGTAACATTAAGAAATGCTATAGATGGAAGGAATGCAGTTTGGAAACGTACCAAAAAACAATTAGGCAACAACAAATTCAATCCCTTTTAGACAATTTCCTGGGTAAAACGTTCCACTGTAATAGTGAAGGTGTAAACCTGGCAGTAGAAAATCTTAACAGTATATTTGACCTCTCAGCTTCCCTATCAAATCTAAAAATCTCAAATAGAAAACCGAAGAAAATTAACAATAATGACAAATGGTTTGATGAAGAATGCAAAAATCTAAGAAAGAAATTGAGAAACCTGTCCAACCAAAAACATAGAGACCCGGAAAACCTGAGTCTACGCCTTCACTATGGTGAATCACTAAAACAATACAGAAATACACTAACGGAAAAAAACAATACAGAAGGAACAGCACGTCAGAAATCAGCTCAATGCAATTGAAGAATCCATAGACTCTAACCACTTCTGGGAAAATTGGAAAACACTAAACAAACAACAACACGAAGAATTATCTATCCAAAATGGAGATGTATGGGTAAACCACTTCTCCAATCTTTTTGGTTCTATAACAAAGAACAAAGAGCAAAAACATATACATGATCAAATACAGATCTTAGAATCAACTATTAAAGACTACCAGAACCCACTGGATTCTCCAATTACATTGAATGAACTACAGGACAAAATAAAAACCCTTCAACCCAAAAAGGCCTGTGGTGTCGATGGTATCCTCAATGAAATGATCAAATATACAGACAACAAATTCCAATTGGCTATACTAAAACTCTTTAACATCATACTTAGCTCTGGCATCTTCCCCAATATTTGGAACCAAGGACTGATCACCCCAATCCACAAAAGTGGAGACAAATTTGACCCCAATAACTACCGTGGAATATGTGTCAACAGTAACCTTGGGAAAATCCTCTGCATTATTATTAACAGCAGACTCGTACATTTCCTCAATGAAAACAATGTACTGAGCAAATGTCAAATTGGCTTTTACCAAATTACCGTACAACAGACCATGTATTCACCCTGCACACCCTAATTGACAACCAAACAAACCAAAACAAAGGCAAAGTCTTCTCATGCTTTGTTGATTTCAAAAAAAGCCTTCGACTCAATCTGGCATGAGGGTCTGCTATACAAACTGATGGAAAGTGGTGTTGGGGGTAAAACATACGACATTATAAAATCCATGTACACAAACAACAAGTGTGCGGTTAAAATTGGCAAAAACACACACATTTCTTCACACAGGGTCGTGGGTGAGACAGGGATGCAGCTTAAGCCCCACCCTCTTCAACATATATATCAACGAATTGGCGCGGCACTAGAAAAGTCTGCAGCACCCGGCCTCCCCTGCTAGAATCCGATGTCAAATGTCTGCTGTTTGCTGATGATCTGGTGCTTCTGTCACCAACCAAGGAGGGCCTACAGCAGCACCTAGATCTTATGCACAGATTCTGTCAGACCTGGGCCCTGACAGTAAATCTCAGTAAGACCAAAATAATGGTGTTCCAAAAAGGTCCAGTCACCAGGACCACAAATACAAATTCCATCTAGACACTGTTGCCCTAGAGCA
>NW_027038524.1:7500-32285 GCF_034236695.1 Oncorhynchus nerka
TTATAATGTCCCCCTGATGAATCATTATAATGTCCCCCCTGATGAATCATTATAATGTCCCCCTGATAAATCATTATAATGTTCCCCCCTGATGAATCATTATAATGTCCCCCTGATGAATCATTATAATGCCCCCTGATGAATCATGATAATAATGTCCCCCTGATGAATCATTATAATGTCCCCCCCCCTGATGAATCATTATAATGCCCCCCTGATGAATCATTATAATGTCCCCCTGATGAATCATTATAATGATGAATCATTATAATGTCCCCCTGATGAATCATTATAATGTCCCCCTGATGAATCATTATAATGTCCCCCCTGATGAATCATTATAATGTCCCCCATTATAATGCCCCTGATGAATCATTATAATGTCCCCCCTGATGAATCATGAATCCCCCCCGATGAATCATTATAATCCCCCTGATGAATCATTATAATGTCATTATAATGTCCCCCTGATGAATCATTATAATGTAATCCCCCTGATGAATCATTATAATGTCCCCCCCTGATGAATCATTATAATGCCCCCTGATGAATCATGATAATGTCCCCCTGATGAATCATTATAATGTCTCCCCCTGATGAATCATTATAATGTCCCATGATAATGTCCCCCTGATGAATCATTATAATTCTCCCCCTGTGAATCATTATAATGCCCCCTGATGAATCATTATAATGTCCCCCCTGATGAATCATTATAATGTTCCCCTGATGAATCATTATAATGTCCCCCTGATGAATCATTATAATGCCCCCCTGATGAATCATGATAATGTCCCCCTGATGAATCATTATAATTCTCCCCCTGATGAATCATTATAATGCCCCCCTGATTAATCATTATAATGTTCCCCCCTGATGAATCATTATAATGTCCCCCCTGATGAATCATTATAATGTTCCCCCTGATGAATCATTATAATGTCCCCCCTGATGAATCATTATAATGCCCCCTGATGAATCATGATAATGTCCCCCCTGATGAATCATTATAATTCCCCCCTGATGAATCATTATAATGCCCCCCCGATGAATCATTATAATGTCCCCCCTGATGAATCATTATAATGTTCCCCCTGATGAATCATTATAATGTCCCCCCTGATGAATCATTATAATGCCCCCTGATGAATCATTATAATGTTCCCCCTGATGAATCATTATAATGAATCATTATAATGCCCCCTGATGAATCATTATAATGTTCCCCTGATGAATCATTATAATGTCCCCCCTGATGAATCATTATAATGTTCCCCCTGATGAATCATTATAATGTCCCCCCCTGATGAATCATTATAATGCCCCCTGATGAATCATGATAATGTCCCCCTGATGAATCATTATAATTCTCCCCTGATGAATCATTATAATGCCCCCCTGATGAATCATTATAATGTCCCCCTGATGAATCATTATAATGTCCCCCTGATGAATCATTATAATGCCCCCTCCCTGATAAATCATTATAATGTCCCCCCTGATGAATCATTATAATGTCCCCCCTGATGAACCATTATAATGTTCCCCCCAATTAATCATTATAATGTCCCCCTCCCTGATGAATCATTATAATGTCCCCCCTGATGAATCATTATAATGCCCCCCCGATGAATCATTATAATGTCCCCCCTGATGAATCATTATAATTTCCCCCTGATGAATCATTATGATGCCCCCTTGATGAATCATTATAATGTCCCCCCTGATGAATCATTATAATGTCCCCCCCTGATGAATCATCATGAACCATTCTCTACCAGACCTGTTCCTCTTGTGTCTGTGTTCCATTCTCTACCAGACTCTTTACCTTATGTCTGTGTTCCATTCTCTACCAGACTCTTTACCTTGTGTCTGTGTTCCATTCTCTACCAGACCTCTTTACCTTGTGTCTGTGTTCCATTCTCTACCAGACCTGTTCCTCTTGTGTCTGTGTTCCATTCTCTACCAGACTCTTTACCTTGTGTCTGTGTTCAATTCTCTACCAGACTCTTTACCTTGTGTCTGTGTTCCATTCTCTACCAGACCTGTTCCTCTTTACCTTGTGTCTGTGTTCCATTCTCTACCAGACCTGTTCCTCTTTACCTTGTGTCTGTGTTCCATTCTCTACCAGACTCTTTACCTTGTGTGTGTGTGTTTTGTTCTCATCCAGTCCTCGGTGTCTCCTCCATGGCCACCAGTCTCTGAATCGGCCCAAAGTGAGGCTCCGTCAGTCAGACCCTAACCCACACACACACACACACACACACACACACACACACACACACACACACACACACACACACACACACACACACACACACACACACACACACACACACACACACACACACACACACACACACACACACATCCAGACACACAGTGGTCTCCCCAGAGATGGTGTTCACCTTTGAGTCCACTGAGGTATATATTGATTAGGCTGCTGGCCTGTCAGGTCCACAGTGGACAGACCAGGTGATCCAAGACAACAGCGGAGACAGCTCCCTCACACCGTTCACAATCACTTTCTGACACTAACACAGGCAGGAAACACACACACACACACACACACACACACACACACACACACACACACACACACACACACACACACACACACACACACACACACACACACACACACACACACACACACACATCTGAAATCGGATGAATTCTGTTCTCTCAGATGACCGCGAGGTGAGAGGGAGAGAGAGCGAGAATAGATGAGAGGAGAAAGTCCTGTCCAGAGGACTGTCTGTCTGTCTGTCTGTCTGTCTGTCTGTCTGTCTGTCTGTCTGTCTGTCTGTCTGTCTGTCTGTCTGTCAGGAGTGTGACGGCTGATGACAGGAAACTGACATCTGCCTTGTTAGGATTTTGTTTTGTTTTGTTTTTCAGCCTGGTTTCACCATTCCTGGGAAAAAGTGACCTACAGCTGGGAAGCTTCGTGGAAAAGGTGACCTACAGAAAGGAAGCTTCATGGAAAAGGTGACCTACAGAAAGGAAGCTTCATGGAAAAGGTGACCTACAGAAAGGAAGCTTAATGGAAAAGGTGACCTACAGAAAGGAAGCTTAATGGAAAAGGTGACCTACAGAAAGGAAGCTTAATGGAAAAGGTGACCTACAGAAAGGAAGCTTAATGGAAAAGGTGACCTACAGAAAGGAAGCTTCATGGAAAAGGTGACCTACAGAAAGGAAGCTTAATGGAAAAGGTGACCTACAGAAATGAAGCTTAATAGAAAAGGTGACCTACAGAAAGGAAGCTTAATGGAAAAGGTGACCTACAGAAAGGAAGCTTCATGGAAAAGGCAACCTACAGAAAGGAAGCTTCATGGAAAAGGTGACCTACAGAAAGGAAGCTTCATGGAAAAGGTGACCTACAGAAAGGAAGCTTCATGGAAAAGGTGACCTACAGAAAGGAAGCTTCATGGAAAAGGTGACCTACAGAAAGGAAGCTTAATGGAAAAGGTGACCTACAGAAAGGAAGCTTCATGGAAAAGGTGACCTACAGAAAGGAAGCTTCATGGAAAAGGTGACCTACAGAAAGGAAGCTTCATGGAAAAGGTGACCTACAGGAGGGAAGCTTCATGGAAAAGAAAGCTTCCCAGCTGTAGGTCACCCATGAAACTTCCCTGCCCCACCCAGTTCAGCCCCACCCAGCCCAGCCCCACCCAGTCCAGCCCCACCCAGCCCAGCTCAGCCCCACCCAGTCCAGCCCCACCCAGCCCAGCTCAGCCCCACCCAGTCCAGCCCCACCCAGCCCAGCTCAGCCCCATCCAGCCCAGCCCCACCCAGCCAAGACTAGTCCAACCCAGCCCATCACAACCCAGCCCAGCCCCACCCAGTTCAGACCCACCCAGTTCAGCCCCACCCAGCCCAGTCCAAACCAGCCCAGCACCACCAAGCCCCACCTAGCCCACCCCCACCCCACCCAGCCCCATCCAGCCCCACCCAGCCCAGCCCAGCCCAGCCCCACCCAGCCCAGCCCAGCCCAGCCCCACCCAGTTCAGCCCCACCCAGTTCAGCCCCATCCAGCCCAGTCCAAACCAGCCCAGCCCAGCCCAGCCCCACCCAGCCCAACCCAGCCCAGCTCAGGCCCACCCAGCCCCACCCAGCCCAGCTCAGCCCAGCCCCACCCAGCCCCACCCAGCCCCACCCAGCCCAGCCGCACCCAGCCCAGCCCAGCCCAGCCCCACCAAGCCCAGCCCAGCCCAGCCCAGCCCAGCCCAGCCCCACCCAGCCCCACCCAGCCCAGCCCAGCCCCACCCAGCCCCAACCACCCAGCCCCACCCAGCCCAGCCCAGCCCCACCCAGCCCAGCCCAGCCCAGCTCAGCCCCAACCAGCCCAGCCCCACCCAGCCCAGCCCCACCCAGCCCAGCCCCACCCAGCCCAGCTCAGCCCAGCCCCACCCAGCCCCACCCAGCCCCACCCAGCCCAGCCCCACCCAGCCCAGCCCAGCTCAGGCCCACCCAGCCCCACCCAGCCCAGCTCAGCCCAGCCCCACCCAGCCCCACCCAGCCCCACCCAGCCCAGCCCCACCCAGCCCAGCCCAGCCCAGCCCAGCCCCACCCAGCCCCACCCAGCCCAGCCCAGCCCCACCCAGCCCAGCCCCACCCAGCCCAGCCCAGCCCCACCCAGCCCAGCCCAGCCCAGCCCAGCTCAGCCCCAACCAGCCCAGCCCCACCCAGCCCAGCCCCACCCAGCCCAGCCCAGCTCAGCCCAGCCCCACCCAGCCCCACCCAGCCCCACCCAGCCCAGCCCCACCCAGCCCAGCCCAGCCCAGCCCCACCCAGCCCAGCCCAGCCCCACCCAGCCCCACCCAGCCCAGCCCCACCCAGCCCAGCCCCACCCAGCCCAGCCCAGCCCCACCCAGCCCAGCCCAGCTCAGCCCCAACCAGCCCAGCCCCACCCAGCCCAGCCCAGCCCCACCCAGCCCAGCCCCACCCAGCCCAGCCCAGCCCCACCCAGCACAGCCCAGCTCAGCCCCAACCAGCCCAGCCCCACCCAGCCCAGCCCCACCCAGCCCAGCCCCACCCAGCAACAGCCCCACCCAGCCCAGCCCAGCTCAGCCCCAACCAGCCCAGCCCCACCCAGCCCATCTCCACCCAGCCCAGCCCCACCCAGCCCAGCCCAGCGCCACCCAGCCCAGCCCCACCCAGCCCAGCCCAGCCCCACCCAGCCCAGCCCAGCCCAGCTCAGCCCCAACCAGCCCAGCCCCACCCAGCCCAACCCCACCCAGCCCAGCTCAGCCCAGCCCCACCCAGCCCCACCCAGCCCCACCCAGCCCAGCCCCATCCAGCCCAGCCCAGCCCAGCCCCACCCAGCCCAGCCCAGCCCCACCCAGCCCCACCCAGCCCAGCCCAGCCCCACCCAGCCCAGCCCCACCCAGCCCAGCCCAGCCCCACCCAGCCCAGCCCAGCTCAGCCCCACCCAGCCCAGCCCCACCCAGCCTAGCCCCACCCAGCCCAGCCCAGCCCCACCCAGCACAGCCCAGCTCAGCCCCAACCAGCCCAGCCCCACCCAGCCCAGCCCCACCCAGCCCAGCCCCACCCAGCAACAGCCCCACCCAGCCCAGCCCAGCTCAGCCCCAACCAGCCCAGCCCCACCCAGCCCATCTCCACCCAGCCCAGCCCCACCCAGCCCAGCCCAGCGCCACCCAGCCCAGCCCCACCCAGCCCAGCCCCATCCAGCCCAGCCCAGCCCCACCCAGCCCAGCTCAGCCCAGCCCCACCCAGCCCCACCCAGCCCAGCTCAGCCCAGCCCCACCCAGGCCCACCCAGCCCCACCCAGCCCAGCTCAGCCCAGCCCCACCCAGCCCCACCCAGCCCCACCCAGCCCAGCCCCACCCAGCCCAGCCCAGCCCCACCAAGCCCAGCCCAGCCCAGCCCAGCCCAGCCCCACCCAGCCCCACCCAGCCCCACCCAGCCCAGCCCAACCCAGCCCAGCCCAGCCCCACCCAGCCCAGCCCAGCCCAGCTCAGCCCCAACCAGCCCAGCCCACCCAGCCCAGCCCCACCCAGCCCAGCCCAGCCCAGCCCAGCCCAGCCCCACCCAGCCCCACCCAGCCCCACCCAGCCCAGCCCAGCCCAGCCCCACCCAGCCCAGCCCAGCCCAGCCCCACCCAGCCCCACCCAGCCCAGCCCAGCCCCACCCAGCCCAGCCCCACCCAGCCCAGCCCAGCCCCACCCAGCCCAGCCCAGCTCAGCCCCAACCAGCCCAGCCCCACCCAGCCCAGCCCCACCCAGCCCAGCCCCAGCCCAGCCCCACCCAGCCCAGCCCAGCCCCACCCAGCACAGCCCAGCTCAGCCCCAACCAGCCCAGCCCCACCCAGCCCAGCCCCACCCAGCCCAGCTCAGCCCCAACCAGCCCAGCCCCACCCAGCCCATCTCCACCCAGCCCAGCCCCACCCAGCCCAGCCCAGCCCCACCCAGCCCAGCCCCACCCAGCCCAGCCCCACCCCACCCACCCCACCCAGCCCAGCCCATCAACCCTATTTGTTTAATTGTGTTAATCAGCTGACAGGGACTCCACTGGGCCTAATTAACTCAATTAATTTGTAAAGACATTAACTAACATCATTAGAGATCGATCAAACCAAACCCCTTTATGTAAATTGGTCTCAATTTACCAGGTTACCTCATTTAGGATCATTGTTTCCTGTTCCTGTCCAGTCCTCTCTTCTCTCCTCCCCCTTGTTTCCTCTTTCCTCTTAATCCTTCCTTCTGCCCTCTCCCTCTCCCTCTTCTCTCCTCCCCTTGTTTCCTCGTTCCACTTAATCCTTCCTTCTGCCCTCTCCCTCTCCCTCTTCTCTCCTCCCCCTTGTTTCCTCTTAATCCTTCCTTCTGCCCTCTCCCTGACCTACAGAAAGGAAGCTTCGTGGAAAAGGTGACCTACAGAAAGGAAGCTTAATGGAAAAGGTGACCTACAGAAAATGAGCTTCATGGAAAAGGTGACCTACAGAAAGGAAGCTTAATGGAAAAGGTGACCTACAGAAAGGAAGCTTAATGGAAAAGGTGACCTACAGAAAGGAAGCTTCATGGAAAAGGTGACCTACAGCTGGGAAGCTTCATGGAAAAGGTGACCTACAGAAAGGAAGCTTCATGGAAAAGGTGACCTACAGAAAGGAAGCTTCATGGAAAAGGTGACCTACAGAAAGGAAGCTTCATGGAAAAGGTGACCTACAGAAAGGAAGCTTCATGGAAAAGGTGACCTACAGAAAGGAAGCTTCATGGAAAAGGTGACCTACAGAAAGGAAGCTTCATGGAAAAGGTGACCTACAGAAAGGAAGCTTCATGGAAAAGGTGACCTACAGAAAGGAAGCTTCATGGAAAAGGTGACCTACAGAAAGGAAGCTTCATGGAAAAGGCAACCTACAGAAAGGAAGCTTCATGGAAAAGGTGACCTACAGCTGGGAAGCTTAATGGAAAAGGTGACCTACAGAAAGGAAGCTTCATGGAAAAGGTGACCTACAGAAAGGAAGCTTCATGGAAAAGGTGACCTACAGAAAGGAAGCTTCATGGAAAAGGTGACCTACAGAAAGGAAGCTTAATGGAAAAGGTGACCTACAGAAAGGAAGCTTCATGGAAAAGGCGACCTACAGAAAGGAAGCTTCATGGAAAAGGTGACCTACAGAAAGGAAGCTTCATGGAAAAGGCGACCTACAGAAAGGAAGCTTCATGGAAAAGGTGACCTACAGAAAGGAAGCTTAATGGAAAAGGTGACCTACAGAAAGGAAGCTTCATGGAAAAGGTGACCTACAGAAAGGAAGCTTCATGGAAAAGGTGACCTACAGAAAGGAAGCTTCATGGAAAAGGTGACCTACAGGAGGGAAGCTTCATGGAAAAGGAAGCTTCCCAGCTGTAGGTCACCCATGAAACTTCCCTGCCCCACCCAGTTCAGCCCCACCCAGCCCAGCCCCACCCAGTCCAGCCCCACCCAGCCCAGCTCAGCCCCACCCAGTCCAGCCCCACCCAGCCCAGCTCAGCCCCACCCAGTCCAGCCCCACCCAGCCCAGCTCAGCCCCACCCAGTCCAGCCCCACCCAGCCCAGCCCAGCTCAGCCCCATCCAGCCCAGCCCCACCCAGCTAAGACTAGTCCAACCCAGCCCAGCCCAGCCCAGCCCAGCCCCACCCAGCCCCACCCAGCCCAGCCCAACCCAGCCCAGCCCAGCCCCACCCAGCCCAGCCCAGCCCAGCTCAGCCCCAACCAGCCCAGCCCCACCCAGCCCAGCCCCACCCAGCCCAGCCCAGCCCAGCTCAGCCCAGCCCCACCCAGCCCCACCCAGCCCCACCCAGCCCAGCCCAGCCCAGCCCCACCCAGCCCAGCCCAGCCCAGCCCCACCCAGCCCCACCCAGCCCAGCCCAGCCCCACCCAGCCCAGCCCCACCCAGCCCAGCCCAGCCCCACCCAGCCCAGCCCAGCTCAGCCCCAACCAGCCCAGCCCCACCCAGCCCAGCCCCAGCCAGCCCAGCCCCACCCAGCCCAGCCCCACCCAGCCCAGCCCAGCCCCACCCAGCACAGCCCAGCTCAGCCCCACCCAGCCCAGCCCCACCCAGCCCAGCTCAGCCCCAACCAGCCCAGCCCCACCCAGCCCATCTCCACCCAGCCCAGCCCCACCCAGCCCAGCCCAGCCCCACCCAGCCCAGCCCCACCCAGCCCAGCCCCACCCCACCCACCCCACCCAGCCCAGCCCATCAACCCTATTTGTTTAATTGTGTTAATCAGCTGACAGGGACTCCGCTGGGCCTAATTAACTCAATTAATTTGTAAAGACATTAACTAACATCATTAGAGATCGATCAAACCAAACCCCTTTATGTAAATTGGTCTCAATTTACCAGGTTACCTCATTTAGGATCATTGTTTCCTGTTCCTGTCCAGTCCTCTCTTCTCTCCTCCCCCTTGTTTCCTCTTTCCTCTTAATCCTTCCTTCTGCCCTCTCCCTCTCCCTCTTCTCTCCTCCCCCTTGTTTCCTCGTTCCTCTTAATCCTTCCTTCTGCCCTCTCCCTCTCCCTCTTCTCTCCTCCCCCTTGTTTCCTCTTAATCCTTCCTTCTGCCCTCTCCCTGACCTACAGAAAGGAAGCTTCGTGGAAAAGGTGACCTACAGAAAGGAAGCTTAATGGAAAAGGTGACCTACAGAAAATGAGCTTCATGGAAAAGGTGACCTACAGAAAGGAAGCTTAATGGAAAAGGTGACCTACAGAAAGGAAGCTTAATGGAAAAGGTGACCTACAGAAAGGAAGCTTCATGGAAAAGGTGACCTACAGCTGGGAAGCTTCATGGAAAAGGTGACCTACAGAAAGGAAGCTTCATGGAAAAGGTGACCTACAGAAAGGAAGCTTCATGGAAAAGGTGACCTACAGAAAGGAAGCTTCATGGAAAAGGTGACCTACAGAAAGGAAGCTTCATGGAAAAGGTGACCTACAGAAAGGAAGCTTCATGGAAAAGGTGACCTACAGAAAGGAAGCTTCATGGAAAAGGTGACCTACAGAAAGGAAGCTTCATGGAAAAGGTGACCTACAGAAAGGAAGCTTCATGGAAAAGGTGACCTACAGAAAGGAAGCTTCATGGAAAAGGCAACCTACAGAAAGGAAGCTTCATGGAAAAGGTGACCTACAGCTGGGAAGCTTCATGGAAAAGGTGACCTACAGAAAGGAAGCTTCATGGAAAAGGTGACCTACAGAAAGGAAGCTTCATGGAAAAGGTGACCTACAGAAAGGAAGCTTCATGGAAAAGGTGACCTACAGAAAGGAAGCTTAATGGAAAAGGTGACCTACAGAAAGGAAGCTTCATGGAAAAGGCGACCTACAGAAAGGAAGCTTCATGGAAAAGGTGACCTACAGAAAGGAAGCTTCATGGAAAAGGCGACCTACAGAAAGGAAGCTTCATGGAAAAGGTGACCTACAGAAAGGAAGCTTCATGGAAAAGGTGACCTACAGAAAGGAAGCTTCATGGAAAAGGTGACCTACAGAAAGGAAGCTTCATGGAAAAGGTGACCTACAGAAAGGAAGCTTCATGGAAAAGGTGACCTACAGGAGGGAAGCTTCATGGAAAAGGAAGCTTCCCAGCTGTAGGTCACCCATGAAACTTCCCTGCCCCACCCAGTTCAGCCCCACCCAGCCCAGCCCCACCCAGTCCAGCCCCACCCAGCCCAGCTCAGCCCCACCCAGTCCAGCCCCACCCAGCCCAGCTCAGCCCCACCCAGTCCAGCCCCACCCAGCCCAGCTCAGCCCCACCCAGTCCAGCCCCACCCAGCCCAGCCCAGCTCAGCCCCATCCAGCCCAGCCCCACCCAGCCAAGACTAGTCCAACCCAGCCCATCACAACCCAGCCCAGCCCCACCCAGTTCAGACCCACCCAGTTCAGCCCCACCCACCCAGCCCAGTCCAAACCAGCCCAGCACCACCCAGCCCCACCTAGCCCAGCCCCACCCCACCCAGCCCCACCCAGCCCCACCCAGCCCAGCCCAGCCCAGCCCCACCCAGCCCAGCCCCACCCAGTTCAGCCCCACCCAGTTCAGCCCCATCCAGCCCAGTCCAAACCAGCCCAGCCCAGCCCCACCCAGCCCAACCCAGCCCAGCTCAGGCCCACCCAGCCCCACCCAGCCCAGCTCAGCCCAGCCCCACCCAGCCCCACCCAGCCCAGCCCCACCCAGCCCAGCCCAGCCCAGCCCCACCAAGCCCAGCCCAGCCCAGCCCAGCCCAGCCCAGCCCAGCCCAGCCCAGCCCAGCACAGCCCCACCCAGCCCCACCCAGCCCAGCCCAGCCCCACCCAGCCCAGCCCCACCCAGCCCAGCCCAGCCCCACCCAGCCCAGCCCAGCCCAGCTCAGCCCCAACCAGCCCAGCCCCACCCAGCCCAGCCCCACCCAGCCCAGCTCAGCCCAGCCCCACCCAGCCCCACCCAGCCCCACCCAGCCCAGCCCCACCCAGCCCAGCCCAGCCCAGCCCCACCCAGCCCAGCCCAGCCCAGCCCAGCCCCACCCAGCCCCACCCAGCCCAGCCCAGCCCCACCCAGCCCAGCCCCACCCAGCCCAGCCCAGCTCAGCCCCAACCAGCCCAGCCCCACCCAGCCCAGCCCCACCCCGCCCAGCCCCACCCAGCCCAGCCCAGCCCCACCCAGCACAGCCCAGCTCAGCCCCTACCAGCCCAGCCCCACCCAGCCCAGCCCCACCCAGCCCAGCCCAGCTCAGCCCCAACCAGCCCAGCCCCACCCAGCCCAGCCCCACCCAGCCCAGCCCAGCTCAGCCCCAACCAGCCCAGCCCCACCCGGCCCATCTCCACCCAGCCCAGCCCCACCCAGCCCAGCCCAGCGCCACCCAGCCCAGCCCAGCCCCACCCAGCCCAGCCCCACCCAGCCCAGCCCCACCCCACCCACCCCACCCAGCCCAGCCCATCAACCCTATTTGTTTAATTGTGTTAATCAGCTGACAGGGACTCCGCTGGGCCTAATTAACTCAATTAATTTGTAAAGACATTAACTAACATCATTAGAGATCGATCAAACCAAACCCCTTTATGTAAATTGGTCTCAATTTACCAGGTTACCTCATTTAGGATCATTGTTTCCTGTTCCTGTCCAGTCCTCTCTTCTCTCCTCCCCCTTGTTTCCTCTTTCCTCTTAATCCTTCCTTCTGCCCTCTCCCTCTTCTCTCCTCCCCCTTGTTTCCTCGTTCCTCTTAATCCTTCCTTCTGCCCTCTCCCTCTCCCTCTTCTCTCCTCCCCCTTGTTTCCTCTTAATCCTTCCTTCTGCCCTCTCCCTCTTCTCTCCTCCCCCTTGTTTCCTCTTAATCCTTCCTTCTGCCCTCTCCCTCTCCCTCTTCTCTCCTCCCCCTTGTTTCCTCTTTCCTCTTAATCCTTCCTTCTGCCCTCTCCCTCTTCTCTCCTCCCCCTTGTTTCCTCGTTCCTCTTAATCCTTCCTTCTGCCCTCTCCCTCTTCTCTCCTCCCCCTTGTTTCCTCTTTCCTCTTAATCCTTCCTTCTGCCCTCTCCCTCTTCTCTCCTCCCCCTTGTTTCCTCTTAATCCTTCCTTCTGCCATCTCCCTCTTCTCTCCTCCACCTTCTTTCGTCTTAATCCTTCCTTCTGCCCTCTCCCTCTTCTCTCCTCCCCCTTCTTTCGTCTTAATCCTTCCTTCTGCCCTCTCCCTCTCCCTCTTCTCTCCTCCCCCTTGTTTCCTCTTAATCCTTCCTTCAGCCCTCTCCCTCTTCTCTCCTCCCCCTTGTTTCCTCTTAATCCTTCCTTCTGCCCTCTCCCTCTCCTCTCCTCCCCCTTGTTTCCTCTTTCCTCTTAATCCTTCCTTCTGCCCTCTCCCTCTCCCTCTTCTCTCCTCCCCCTTGTTTCCTCTTAATCCTTCCTTCTGCCCTCTCCCTCTTCTCTCCTCCCCCTTGTTTCGTCTTAATCCTTCCTTCTGCCCCCTCCCTCTCCCTCTTCTCTCCTCCCCCTTGTTTCCTCTTAATCCTTCCTTCTGCCCTCTCCCTCTCCCTCTTCTCTCCTCCCCCTTGTTTCCTCTTAATCCTTCCTTCTGCCCTCTCCCTCTCCCTCTTCTCTCCTCCCCCTTGTTTCCTCTTAATCCTTCCTTCTGCCCTCTCCCTCTCCCTCTTCTCTCCTCCCCCTTGTTTCCTCTTAATCCTTCCTTCTGCCCTCTCCCTCTTCTCTCCTCCCCCTTGTTTCCTCTTAATCCTTCCTTCTGCCCTCTCCCTCTTCTCTCCTCCCCCTTGTTTCCTCTTAATCCTTCCTTCTGCCCTCTCCCTCTTCTCTCCTCCCCCTTGTTTCCTCTTAATCCTTCCTTCTGCCCTCTCCCTCTTCTCTCGTCCCCCTTGTTTCCTCTTTCCTCTTAATCCTTCCTTCTGCCCTCTCCCTCTCCCTCTTCTCTCCTCCCCCTTGTTACCTCTCTATCCTTCCTTCTGCCCTCTCCCTCTCCCTCTTCTCTCCTCCCCCTTGTTTCCTCTTTCCTCTTAATCCTTCCTTCTGCCCTCTCCCTCTTCTCTCCTCCCCCTTGTTTCCTCTTAATCCTTCCTTCTGCCCTCTCCCTCTCCCTCTTCTCTCCTCCCCCTTGTTACCTCTCTATCGTTCCTTCTGCCCTCTCCCTCTCCCTCTTCTCTCCTCCCCCTTGTTTCCTCTTTCCTCTTAATCCTTCCTTCTGCCCTCTCTCTCTTCTCTCCTCCCCCTTGTTACCTCTCTATCCTTCCTTCTGCCCTCTCCCTCTTCTCTCCTCCCCCTTGTTTCCTCTTTCCTCTTAATTCTTCCTTCTGCCCTCTCCCTCTTCTCTCCTCCCCCTTGTTTCCTCTTTCCTCTTAATCCTTCCTTCTGCCCTCTCCCTCTTCTCTCCTCCCCCTTGTTTCCTCTTAATCCTTCCTTCTGCCCTCTCCCTCTTCTCTCCTCCCCCTTCTTTCGTCTTAATCCTTCCTTCTGCCCTCTCCCTCTTCTCTCCTCCCCCTTCTTTCGTCTTAATCCTTCCTTCTGCCCTCTCCCTCTCCCTCTTCTCTCCTCCCCCTTGTTTCCTCTTAATCCTTCCTTCTGCCCTCTCCCTCTCCCTCTTCTCTCCTCCCCCTTGTTTCCTCTTTCCTCTTAATCCTTCCTTCTGCCCTCTCCCTCTCCCTCTTCTCTCCTCCCCCTTGTTTCCTCTTAATCCTTCCTTCTGCCCTCTCCCTCTCCCTCTTCTCTCCTCCCCCTTGTTTCCTCTTAATCCTTCCTTCCTTCTGCCCTCTCCCTCTCCCTCTTCTCTCCTCCCCCTTGTTTCCTCTTTCCTCTTAATCCTTCCTTCTGCCCCCTCCCTCTTCTCTCCTCCCCCTTGTTTCCTCTTAATTCTTCCTTCTGCCCTCTCCCTCTTCTCTCCTCCCCCTTGTTTCCTCTTTATCCTTCCTTCTGCCCTCTCCCTCTCCCTCTTCTCTCCTCCCCCTTGTTTCCTCTCTATCCTTCCTTCTGCCCTCTCCCTCTTCTCTCCTCCCCCTTGTTTCCTCTTTCCTCTCTATCCTTCCTTCTGCCCTCTCCCTCTCCCTCTTCTCTCCTCCCCCTTGTTACCTCTCTATCCTTCCTTCAGCCCTCTCCCTCTTCTCTCCTCCCCCTTGTTTCTTCTTTACTCTTTATCCTTCCTTCTCGTAGACCCCCGTCATAAGGGTTCTAGAATCTCAAAGAAGTGTGTAAGGGGGGGTGATGGAGGGGTGATGGGGGGGTTAGTGGAGGGACATACTAGGGCGGCTCTCTTGAGCTAATTATGGCAAAGAGGTTTAATCTGGTTTTTCAATTAAAGCACATGATCAAAACACTCCGGTGGCTCCCCCCCTCTTTTCCCTAGACTCCTCCTCCTCTTTCCCCAAGCCTCCCCTCTCCTCCTCTCCTCCCCTCCCCTCTTCTTCCCCTCCTCCCCTCTTCTTCCCCTCCTCCCCTCCTCCCCTCCTCCCCTCCTCCCCTGCGTAGCAGCGATGTCGGATGCAGGCAGGCAGGCGGTACAGTAATTAGGACCTGTACTAAGCACCCCTCGCCCCTCTCCCCTGGCCCCCTCACCCCTCGCCATTCCTGTTTAAGGGTTAATGAGCCCCTCGCCCGGGCCGGAGAACCCCCAGCTGGGAGTGTTTCAGGGGTCGTACCTCCAGCACCCCTCCGCCCCTCTGCAGCCCCAGCTTCAAGAGGAACCCACCCACAGGGCATCTCTTTGAAGTGTCACGAGGTCTGCTTGTTCCGGTAGTTCCTGTTTCATTTGTCTGAGTGGAGGATGAAATATAGATGAGCTGCCAGCAGTCACTACTGTTCCTCCTCACCCTCCTCCACCACTACCCACTGTTACCATCCCAACTCTAACCTCACCTCTACCAGCAGTCACTACTGTTCCTCCTCACCCTCCACCACTACCCACTGTTACAATCCCAACTCTAACCTCTACCAGCAGTCACTACTGTTCCTCCTCACCCTCCTCCACCACTACCCACTGTTACCATCCCAACTCTAACCTCACCTCTACCAGCAGTCACTACAGTCCCTCCTCACCCTCCTCCACCACTACCCACTGTTACCATGCCAACTCTAACCTCACCTCTACCAGCAGTCACTACCGTCCCTCCTCACCCTCCTCCACCACTACCCACTGTTACCATCCCAACTCTAACCTCACCTCTACCAGCAGTCACTACAGTCCCTCCTCACCCTCCTCCACCACTACCCACTGTTACCATCCCAACTCTAACCTCACCTCTACCAGCAGTCACTACCGTCCCTCCTCACCCTATTCCACCACTACCCACTGTTACCATCCCAACTCTAACCGCACCTCTACCAGCAGTCACTACCGTCCCTCCTCACCCTCCTCCACCACTACCCACTGTTACCATCCCAACTCTAACCTCACCTCTACCAGCAGTCACTACAGTCCCTCCTCACCCTCCTCCACCACTACCCACTGTTACCATCCCAACTCTAACCTCACCTCTACCAGCAGTCACTACCGTCCCTCCTCACCCTCCTCCACCACTACCCACTGTTACCATCCCAACTTAACCTCACCTCTACCAGCAGTCACTACAGTCCCTCCTCACCCTCCTCCACCACTACCCACTGTTACCATCCCAACTCTAACCTCACCTCTACCAGCAGTCACTACAGTCCCTCCTCACCCTCCTCCACCACTACCCACTGTTACCATCCCAACTCTAACCTCACCTCTACCAGCAGTCACTACCGTCCCTCCTCACCCTCCTCCACCACTACCAACTGTTACCATCCCAACTCTAACCTCACCTCTACCAGCAGTCACTACAGTCCCTCCTCACCCTCCTCCACCACTACCCACTGTTACCATCCCAACTCTAACCTCACCTCTACCAGCAGTCACTACCGTCCCTCCTCACCCTATTCCACCACTACCCACTGTTACCATCCCAACTCTAACCTCACCTCTACCAGCAGTCACTACCGTCCCTCCTCACCCTCCTCCACCACTACCCACTGTTACCATCCCAACTCTAACCTCACCTCTACCAGCAGTCACTACAGTCCCTCCTCACCCTCCTCCACCACTACCCACTGTTACCATCCCAACTCTAACCTCACCTCTACCAGCAGTCACTACCGTCCCTCCTCACCCTCCTCCACCACTACCCACTGTTACCATCCCAACTCTAACCTCTACCAGCAGTCACTACAGTCCCTCCTCACCCTCCTCCACCACTACCCACTGTTACCATCCCAACTCTAACCTCTACCAGCAGTCACTACTGTTCCTCCTCACCCTCCTCCACCACTACCCACTGTTACCATCCCAACTCTAACCTCACCTCTACCAGCAGTCACTACAGTCCCTCCTCACCCTCCTCCACCACTACCCACTGTTACCATCCCAACTCTAACCTCTACCAGCAGTCACTACTGTTCCCCCTCACCCTATTCCACCACTACACACTGTTACCATGCCAACTCTAACCTTACCTCTACCAGCAGTCACTACAGTCCCTCCTCACCCTCCTCCACCACTACCCACTGTTACCATCCCAACTCTTACCTCTACCAGCAGTCACTACTGTTCCTCCTCACCCTATTCCACCACTACCCACTGTTACCATGCCAACTCTAACCTCTACCAGCAGTCACTACCGTCCCTCCTCACCCTCCTCCACCACTACCCACTGTTACCATCCCAACTCTAACCTCACCTCTACCAGCAGTCACTACCGTCCCTCCTCACCCTCCTCCACCACTACCCACTGTTACCATGCCAACTCTAACCTCTACCAGCAGTCACTACTGTCCCTCCTCACCCTATTCCACCACTACCCACTGTTACCATCCCAACTCTAACCTCACCTCTACCAGCAGAGACTACTGTTCCTCCACACCCTCCTCCACCACTACCCACTGTTACCATGCCAACTCTAACCTCACCTCACCTCTACCAGCAGTCACTAGCGTCCCTCCTCACCCTCTTCCACCACTACCCACTGTTACCATGCCAACTCTAACCTCACCTCACCTCTACCAGCAGTCACTACAGTCCCTCCTCACCCTCCTCCACCACTACCCACTGTTACCATCCCAACTCTAACCTCACCTCTACCAGCAGTCACTACCATCCCTCCTCACCCTCCTCCACCGTGCTCTCCACAACCCCACCCATCCCCAGAACTCTACCCGTACTCTGCTCAACTCCACCATCCCCAGAACTCTACCCATACTCTCCTCACCCCACCCATCCCCAGAACTCTACCCGTGCTCTCCTCAACCCCACCCATCCCCAGAACTCCACCCGTACTCTCCTCAACCCCACCCATCCCCAGAACTCCACCCGTACTCTCCACAACCCCACCCATCCCCAGAACCCTACACGTACTCTCCACAACCCCACCCATCCCCAGAACTCTACCCGTACTCTCCACAACCCCACCCATCCCCAGAACCCTACCCGTACTCTCCTCAACCCCACCCATCCCCAGAACTCCACCCGTACTCTCCTCAACCCCACCCATCCCCAGAACCCTACACGTACTCTCCACAACCCCACCCATCCCCAGAACCCTACACGTACTCTCCACAACCCCACCCATCCCCAGAACCCTACACGTACTCTCCACAACCCCACCCATCCCCAGAACTCTACCCGTCCTCTCCTCAACCCCACCCATCCCCAGAACTCCACCCGTGCTCTCCTCAACCCCACCCATCCCCAGAACTCTACCCATACTCTCCTCACCCCACCCATCCCCAGAACTCTACCCATACTCTCCTCAACCCCACCCATCCCCAGAACCCTACCCGTGCTCTGCTCAACTCCACCCACCCCCAGAACCCTGCTCTCCCAAACTCCTAACACGCCAGCCACCCCACCCTCCCCCATCATCACCCACGCCATAGCAGCAGCCAGTCACCCCCCCCCCCCCACCCCAACACCCCGTGACATTATTCACAGATTACCCAGTGCATCGCTCTAACCCGGTAATGACCCTGTAAACCAGTGTTGGGGGTGACAATAGCATTAGACACGGCAGGATTAGATGAGTCTGCACTGAATACAGAGAGGGCCCATAACTACATCATAGGAACATGGACGGGAGGTTAATAAAGGTTGAACGAGGGAAGGAAAAACTAAAAAATACAGTGAAATAGTATGAATTAAAATATTGCTCTTTATTTATTACAATAATATAATAAGTTTTATCCTGTGCTGGTCTTCTGTGCTCCTCTATGTGTGTGTGTGTGTGTGTGTGTATGTGTGTGTGGGTGTGTGTGTGTGTGTGTGTGTGTGTGTGTGTGTGTGTGTGTGTGTGGGGGGGGTGTGTGTGTGTGTGTGTGTGTGTGTGTGTGTGTGTGTGTGTGTGTGTGTGTGTGTGTGTGTGTGTGTGTGTGTGTGTGTGTGTGTGTGTGTGTGTGTGTGTGTGTGTGTGTGTGTGTGTGTGTGTGTGTGTGTGTGTGTGTGTGTGTGTGTGTGTGTGTGTGTGTGTGTGTGTGTGTGTGTGTGTGTGTGTGTGAGTGTGTGTGTGTGTGTGTGGGGGTGTGTGTGTGTGTGTGTGACTGGTGAGTCATACCCCAGCCCTAGGGACCTGTCTTTATAGAGTCCATTGTGGCTGTGGTGTATTTCATGTCTCTCTCTGCCCAGTGGGATTTCACATAGTCCATCTGGACCTCAGCATCAGGGAGTCTGGTGCTGCTGTGTCTGGTCTGTCAGTTGAGGATCCCATGGAGTCTGGTGGTCTGGACCTCAGCATCAGGGAGTCTGGTGGTCTGGACCTCAGCATCAGGGAGTCTGGTGGTCTGGACCTCAGCATCAGGGAGTCTGGTGGTCTGGGCCTCAGCATCAGGGAGTCTGGTGGTGTCTGGTCTGTCAGTAGAGGAACCCAATGATCTGGGAGTCTGGTGGTCTGGACCTCAGCATCAGGGAGTCTGGTGGTCTGGACCTCAGCATCAGGGAGTCTGGTGGTCTGGACCTCAGCATCAGGGAGTCTGGTGGTCTGGACCTCAGCATCAGGGAGTCTGGTGGTCTGGACCTCAGCATCAGGGAGTCTGGTGGTCTGGACCTCAGCATCAGGGAGTCTGGTGGTCTGGGCCTCAGCATCAGGGAGTCTGGTGGTCTGGACCTCAGCATCAGGGAGTCTGGTGCTGCTGTGTCTGGTCTGTCAGTAGAGGATCCCATGGAGTCTGGTGGTCTGGACCTCAGCATCAGGGAGTCTGGTGGTCTGGACCTCAGCATCAGGGAGTCTGGTGGTCTGGACCTCAGCATCAGGGAGTCTGGTGGTCTGGACCTCAGCATCAGGGAGTCTGGTGGTCTGGGCCTCAGCATCAGGGAGTCTGGTGCTGCTGTGTCTGGTCTGTCAGTAGAGGATCCCAGGGAGTCTGGTGGTCTGGACCTCAGCATCAGGGAGTCTGGTGGTCTGGACCTCAGCATCAGGGAGTCTGGTGGTCTGGACCTCAGCATCAGGGAGTCTGGTGGTCTGGGCCTCAGCATCAGGAGGTCTGGTGGTCTGGGCCTCAGCATCATGGAGTCTGGTGGTGTCTGGTCTGTCCGTAGAGGAACCAATGTGTTGAAATGATAGGATGCGGCCCAAAAGACACCATATTCCCTATATAGTGCACTACTTCAAAAGTAGAGAAAAGGCTGCTATTTGGGATGTCTACACTGTCTGTTATATAGGCTGCTATTTGGGATGTAAACACTGTCTGTTATATAGGCTGCTATTTGGGATGTCTACACTGTCTGTTATATAGGTGGCTATTTGGGATGTCTACACTGTCTGTTATATAGGCTTCTATTTGGGATGTCTACACTGTCTGTTATATAGGCTGCTATTTGAGATGTAAACACTGTCTGTTATATAGGCTGCTATTTGGGATGTCTACTACACTGTCTGTTATTCTGTCCCGTCTGAAGGACTGTGGTTGGTTCATGTCAAAACACAAAACAGCGATGATTTTACCTTGATTATTATTATTTCTTTTTTACAATTTAGTGACCGATTTTAGAAACCAATACGTAGTATCTTTATTTAGTTTTAGTCCCAAGTGGAAAATAAATCAGATTTATTAACATACTATTTTGTTTACTGTTGTTTGTTTGTTTACTGTTGTTTGTTTGTTTACTGTTTGTTTGTTGTTTGTTTACTGTTGTTTGTTTGTTTACTGTTGTTTGTTTGTTTACTGTTGTTTGTTTGTTTACTGTTGTTTGTTTGTTTACTGTTGTTTGTTTGTTTACTGTTTGTTTACTGTTGTTTGTTTGTTTACTGTTGTTTGTTTGTTTACTGTTGTTTGTTTGTTTACTGTTTGTTTGTTTACTGTTGTTTGTTTGTTTACTGTTGTTTGTTTGTTTACTGTTTGTTTACTGTTGTTTGTTTGTTTACTGTTGTTTGTTTGTTTACTGTTTGTTTACTGTTGTTTGTTTGTTTACTGTTGTTTGTTTGTTTACTGTTTGTTTGTTTGTTTGTTTACTGTTTGTTTACTGTTGTTTGTTTGTTTACTGTTGTTTGTTTGTTTACTGCTGTTTGTTTGTTTACTGTTGTTTGTTTGTTTACTGTTGTTTGTTTGTTTACTGTTGTTTGTTTGTTTACTGTTGTTTGTTTGTTTGTTTGTTTACTGTTGTTTTGTTTGTTTACTGCTGTTTGTTTGTTTACTGTTGTTTGTTTGTTTACTGTTTGTTTACTGTTGTTTGTTTGTTTGTTTGTTTACTGTTGTTTGTTTGTTTACTGTTTGTTTACTGTTGTTTGTTTGTTTGTTTACTGTTGTTTGTTTGTTTACTGTTTGTTTACTGCTGTTTGTTTGTTTACTGTTTTTGTTTACTGCTGTTTGTTTGTTTACTGTTGTTTGTTTGTTTACTGTTTGTTTACTGTTTGTTTACTGTTGTTTGTTTGTTTACTGTTGTTTGTTTGTTTACTGTTGTTTGTTTGTTTACTGTTGTTTGTTTGTTTACTGTTGTTTGTTTGTTTACTGTTGTTTGTTTGTTTACTGTTGTTTGTTTGTTTACTGTTTGTTTACTGTTGTTTGTTTGTTTACTGTTTGTTTACTGTTGTTTGTTTGTTTACTGTTTGTTTACTGTTGTTTGTTTGTTTGTTTGTTTACTGTTGTTTGTTTGTTTACTGTTTGTTTACTGCTGTTTGTTTGTTTACTGTTTGTTTACTGTTTGTTTACTGTTGTTTGTTTGTTTACTGTTGTTTGTTTGTTTACTGTTTGTTTGTTTGTTTACTGTTGTTTGTTTGTTTACTGTTTGTTTGTTTGTTTACTGTTGTTTGTTTGTTTACTGTTGTTTGTTTGTTTACTGTTGTTTGTTTGTTTACTGTTGTTTGTTTGTTTACTGTTTAAACGTTTCACTCCATCTTGATCCATTTCACAACATTTTATGAAGGGAATTTTTTTATTTTATTTTTAATCTAGTATTTCCTTGTTCCTGTCAGTCCTGACCTAACAGAATCACAAAGTCACCATCTCCTGTCATGGATGGGTTGCTAATATTTGTTTTAGTTCCCTATTCCTGCATCGATCGCCGAGGTAAAAGTTTAGGACCAGCATGTGAATATGTCCTTATTGATGACAAACTGCATTAGGGTCTCTGTGTTCCCGTTCCTCCACCGTTTCATTATAGAGACATCTGGGGACCTGTAATTTCATTCCAGTCCACTCTGTGGAAACGGCAGCGTGTTATTACGTTATGGTTCCTCGGCGTATCAAACATTACATAGCAGCTATTTATTTTCTCTTTTATTTGCTTAAGTAGCTCTGGGCATCTGTAGATAATTGTTTTAGTCTTGAGTGTCTTCACGGTTATCGTAAATCATCTTTTTTTTTTTTTTATGTTTTATTCTGTTACTCCTGGGAGTCCCGACAACGGGGTTTCAGACAGTTGTGAACGTACGGTTCACTACTTTAATTTGTCTCTGATTACTTGCCGTAGTTTCCAGAACTTTGTCATTCAACAGCAGTATAATTTCACCATTGGCAGCAGGGAGACCTAGACTGCAGTAGAGAGATTGGTTTGACCTCCGCTATGAGTTCACGCGTCAGCTTCAAATGGAAGACAATCTAACTGAGTGTCCTGTTTGCCTGGCTGGCTGGCTTTCTGTCTGTCTGGCTGGCTGGCTGGCTGTTGTAATTACAGACCATATTGTTCTAGTGAAACACGAGGACGTTACCATCCTAGATTAAAGAACACGCGGATATATCAGAAAGGCAAATAGACATCCTTTGTTGAGAGGAGGGCACTTTGTACTATCTACTGATATAATATACATATAATGACACAATATAAAAGCTTTATATGACTGTCAGGTAATGCTGTCATGGGTAAGAGAGAGGGAGAGGGAGAGGGAGAGGGGGGGTTGAAGAAGAACAATTTGAATATTGTGTCTTTTGATAGTAATGGAATATAGTAGAAATGAGTCTTGACGAGGTCACGTCGTCTTGCCCTTTGACTAACGTGCTGGAAACACTGCTTTGTTTTGGGGGGAAGAGGAGAGAGACTGTTATTCTCCTCCAACTAAAGGAGGGGAGTAGAGTAGAGGAGGAGAGGAGGAGGAGGAGGAGGAGGAGCAGGAGGAAGAGGAGAGAGACTGCCAACTTCCTCCAACTAAAGGAGGGGAGAGGAGGAGATGAGGAGGAGGAGAGAGACTGCCAACCTTCTCCAACTAAAGGAGGGGAGAGGAGGAGATGAGGAGGAGGAGGAGGAGCAGGAGGAAGAGGAGAGAGACTGCTAACCTCTTCCAACTAAAGGAGGGGAGAGCAGGAGATGAGGAGGGGAGGAAGAGGAGGAGGAAGAGGAGAGAGACTGCCAACTTCCTCCAACTAAAGGAGGAGATGAGGAGGAGGAGGAGCAGGAGGAAGAGGAGAGAGACTGCCAACCTCTTCCAACTAAAGGAGGGGGAGGAGGAGATGAGGAGGGGAGGAAGAGGAGGAGGAGCAGGAGGAAGAGGAGAGAGACTGCCAACCTTCTCCAACTAATGGAGGGGAGAGGCGGAAATGAGGAGGGGAGGAGGATGAGGAAGAAGAGAGAGACTGCCAACCTTCTCCAACTAAAGGAGGGGAGAGGAGGAGATGAGGAGGGGAGGAGGTGGAGGAGGTGATGAGAGGAGGAGGAGCAGGAGGAATAGGAGAGTGACTGCCATTCTCCTCCAACTAAAGGAGGGGAGAGGAGGAGGAGGAGGAGGAGGAGGAGGAGGTGGAGGAGGAGGAGGAGGAGGAGGAGAGAGACTGCCATTCTCCTCCAACTAAAGGAGGGGAGAGGAGGAGGAGGAGGAGGAGGAGGAGGAGGAGGAGGAGAGAGACTGCAATCTTCCTCCAACTGAAGATACACCATACTGGAGAAATAACTAAATACAATTACTCTTCTGCTTTCTAGCTTGAACTTTGCAGAGCGAGGGTAAGGTGGGTAGAGTGGATGGGAGGAAGGGGAGGAGATGAGGAGAGGAGAGGAGAAGGAGGAGAAGGGGAACGAGGAGGAGCAGGAGGATGAGGAGAGGAGGAGAACGAGAAGGGGAACGAGGAGGAACAGGAGGAGGAGAGGAGAGGAGAAGAGGAGGAGAAGAGGAGAGGAGGAGGAGGAGAGGAGGAGGAGGAGGAGAAGGGGAATGAGGAGGAACAGGAGGAGGAGGAGAGGAGAGGAGGAGAGGAGGAGGAGAGGAAAGGAGAAGGGAAACGAGGAGGAGGAGAGGAGAGGAGAGGAGGAGGAGGAGAGGAGGAGGATGAGAAGGGGAATGAGGTGGAGCAGGAGGAGGAGGAGAGGAGAGGAGGAGAGGAGGAGGAGCAGGGAGGAGGAGAGGAGGAGGAGGGAGGGGTATTTTTAATCTGTAAATGATTATATCTGGGCTGGTGTCTCTTCAAGGCTTATCAGATTGCTTTTCCTAATCATTGGTCCCGCCGTGTGTTTGATCTCCATGATGACTAGATGATTAGTTTTACTTTTCATCAAATCATTCAGGCGTCCGTCGCCACACGGCCGCAGCGACCGCCGCCACCCCGTCTCCACCACCGTATGCCTGCACCGCTCCGCGAACCCGCCGAGGACAACGTCGGGGTCAGGAGAGGTCAAGTCTATGGGTAATGACATATCACGGTTAGCAACGCCGCGGACCGTCAACCGACATGTTTTAAGGTTAATGCTCCTCTCTCCATTACAACCGTTACCTCCTCTGGACCTGTTGGCCTGGAAGTGATGGAGATACACAATCAATTTGACGCTGTAGTGGTTTCCGTGTCTGTGTGCGTGTCTGTGTGCGTGCGTGTCTGTGTGCGTGCGTGTGTGTGCGTGCGTGTGTGCGTGTCTGTGTGCGTGTGTGTCGTGCGTGTCTGTGTGCGTGCGTGTCTGTGTGCGTGCGTGTCTGTGTGCGTGCGTGTCTGTGTGCGTGCGTGTCTGTGTGCGTGCGTGTCTGTGTGCGTGCGTGTCTGTGTGCGTGCGTGTGTGTGCGGGTCAGTGTGTGGGTCAGTGTGTGGGTCAGTGTGTGGGTCAGTGTGTGGGTCAGTGTGTGGGTCAGTGTGTGGGTCAGTGTGTGGGTCAGTGTGTGGGTCAGTGTGTGGGTCAGTGTGTGGGTCAGTCAGTGTGTGGGGTCAGTGTGTCAGTGTGTGGGTCAGTGTGTGGGTCAGTGTGTGGGTCAGTGTGTGGGTCAGTGTGTGGGTCAGTGTGTGGGTCAGTGTGTGGGTCAGTGTGTGGGTCAGTGTGTGGGTCAGTGTGTGGGTCAGTGTGTGGGTCAGTGTGTGGGTCAGTGTGTGGTGCGGGTTTATGTGGAGGAATATATTTTTTATCAGCGGAATGACAACTTACTTATGCTGCCAATCAGAGGGCCACATTATAGATGTATTATAGATGTATTATAGATGTATTATAGATGTATTATAG
>NW_027038525.1:0-7500 GCF_034236695.1 Oncorhynchus nerka
GACATCTGACCTTATCCGCCTGTTCCACAAAATAAAAAGACATCTGACCTTATCCGCCTGTTCCACAAAATAAAAAGACATCTGACCTTATCCGCCTGTTCCACAAAATAAAAAGACATCTGACCTTATCCGCCTGTTCCACAAAATAAAAAGACATCTGACCTTATCCGCCTGTTCCACAAAATAAAAGACATCTGACCTTATCCGCCTGTTCCACAAAATAAAAAGACATCTGACCTTATCCGCCTGTTCCACAAAATAAAAGACATCTGACCTTATCCGCCTGTTCCACAAAATAAAAAGACATCTGACCTTATCCGCCTGTTCCACAAAATAAAAAGACATCTGACCTTATCCGCCTGTTCCACAAAATAAAAGACATCTGACCTTATCCGCCTGTTCCACAAAATAAAAAGACATCTGACCTTATCCGCCTGTTCCACAAAATAAAAAGACATCTGACCTTATCCGCCTGTTCCACAAAATAAAAAGACATCTGACCTTATCCGCCTGTTCCACAAAATAAAAAGACATCTGACCTTATCCGCCTGTTCCACAAAATAAAAAGACATCTGACCTTATCCGCCTGTTCCACAAAATAAAAAGACATCTGACCTTATCCGCCTGTTCCACAAAATAAAAAGACATCTGACCTTATCCGCCTGTTCCACAAAATAAAAAGACATCTGACCTTATCCGCCTGTTCCACAAAATAAAAAGACATCTGACCTTATCCGCCTGTTCCACAAAATAAAAAGACATCTGACCTTATCCGCCTGTTCCACAAAATAAAAAGACATCTGACCTTATCCGCCTGTTCCACAAAATAAAAAGACATCTGACCTTATCCGCCTGTTCCACAAAATAAAAAGACATCTGACCTTATCCGCCTGTTCCACAAAATAAAAAGACATCTGACCTTATCCGCCTGTTCCACAAAATAAAAAGACATCTGACCTTATCCGCCTGTTCCACAAAATAAAAAGACATCTGACCTTATCCGCCTGTTCCACAAAATAAAAAGACATCTGACCTTATCCGCCTGTTCCACAAAATAAAAAGACATCTGACCTTATCCGCCTGTTCCACAAAATAAAAAGACATCTGACCTTATCCGCCTGTTCCACAAAATAAAAGACATCTGACCTTATCCGCCTGTTCCACAAAATAAAAAGACATCTGACCTTATCCGCCTGTTCCACAAAATAAAAAAGACATCTGACCTTATCCGCCTGTTCCACAAAATAAAAAGACATCTGACCTTATCCGCCTGTTCCACAAAATAAAAAGACATCTGACCTTATCCGCCTGTTCCACAAAATAAAAGACATCTGACCTTATCCGCCTGTTCCACAAAATAAAAAGACATCTGACCTTATCCGCCTGTTCCACAAAATAAAAAGACATCTGACCTTATCCGCCTGTTCCACAAAATAAAAAGACATCTGACCTTATCCGCCTGTTCCACAAAATAAAAAGACATCTGACCTTATCCGCCTGTTCCACAAAAATAAAAAGACATCTGACCTTATCCGCCTGTTCCACAAAATAAAAAGACATCTGACCTTATCCGCCTGTTCCACAAAATAAAAAGACATCTGACCTTATCCGCCTGTTCCACAAAATAAAAAGACATCTGACCTTATCCGCCTGTTCCACAAAATAAAAAGACATCTGACCTTATCCGCCTGTTCCACAAAATAAAAAGACATCTGACCTTATCCGCCTGTTCCACAAAATAAAAAGACATCTGACCTTATCCGCCTGTTCCACAAAATAAAAAGACATCTGACCTTATCCGCCTGTTCCACAAAATAAAAAGACATCTGACCTTATCCGCCTGTTCCACAAAATAAAAGACATCTGACCTTATCCGCCTGTTCCACAAAATAAAAAGACATCTGACCTTATCCGCCTGTTCCACAAAATAAAAAGACATCTGACCTTATCCGCCTGTTCCACAAAATAAAAAGACATCTGACCTTATCCGCCTGTTCCACAAAATAAAAAGACATCTGACCTTATCCGCCTGTTCCACAAAATAAAAAGACATCTGACCTTATCCGCCTGTTCCACAAAATAAAAAGACATCTGACCTTATCCGCCTGTTCCACAAAATAAAAAGACATCTGACCTTATCCGCCTGTTCCACAAAATAAAAAGACATCTGACCTTATCCGCCTGTTCCACAAAATATAAAAGACATCTGACCTTATCCGCCTGTTCCACAAAATAAAAAGACATCTGACCTTATCCGCCTGTTCCACAAAATAAAAGACATCTGACCTTATCCGCCTGTTCCACAAAATAAAAAGACATCTGACCTTATCCGCCTGTTCCACAAAATAAAAAGACATCTGACCTTATCCGCCTGTTCCACAAAATAAAAAGACATCTGACCTTATCCGCCTGTTCCACAAAATAAAAAGACATCTGACCTTATCCGCCTGTTCCACAAAATAAAAAGACATCTGACCTTATCCGCCTGTTCCACAAAATAAAAAGACATCTGACCTTATCCGCCTGTTCCACAAAATAAAAGACATCTGACCTTATCCGCCTGTTCCACAAAATAAAAAGACATCTGACCTTATCCGCCTGTTCCACAAAATAAAAAGACATCTGACCTTATCCGCCTGTTCCACAAAATAAAAAGACATCTGACCTTATCCGCCTGTTCCACAAAATAAAAAGACATCTGACCTTATCCGCCTGTTCCACAAAATAAAAAGACATCTGACCTTATCCGCCTGTTCCACAAAATAAAAAGACATCTGACCTTATCCGCCTGTTCCACAAAATAAAAAGACATCTGACCTTATCCGCCTGTTCCACAAAATAAAAAGACATCTGACCTTATCCGCCTGTTCCACAAAATAAAAAGACATCTGACCTTATCCGCCTGTTCCACAAAATAAAAAGACATCTGACCTTATCCGCCTGTTCCACAAAATAAAAAGACATCTGACCTTATCCGCCTGTTCCACAAAATAAAAGACATCTGACCTTATCCGCCTGTTCCACAAAATAAAAAAGACATCTGACCTTATCCGCCTGTTCCACAAAATAAAAAGACATCTGACCTTATCCGCCTGTTCCACAAAATAAAAAAGACATCTGACCCATATCCGCCTGTTCCACAAAATAAAAGACATCTGACCTTATCATACCTGTTCCACAAAATAAAAAGACATCTGACCTGTATCAACACCTGTTCCACACAAAATAAAAAGACATCTGACCTTATCCATGCTGTTCCACAAAATAAAAAGACAATCTGACCTTATCCGCCTGTTCCACAAAATAAAAAGACATCAGTATATCCGCCTGTTCCACAAAATAAAAAGACATCTGCCTTATCCGCCTGTTCCACAAAATAAAAAGACATCTGACCTTATCCGCCTGTTCCACAAAATAAAAAGACATCTGACCTTATCCGCCTGTTCCACAAAATAAAAACATCTGACCTTATCCGCCTGTTCCACAAAATAAAAAGACATCTGACCTTATCCGCCTGTTCCACAAAATAAAAAGACATCTGACCTTATCCGCCTGTTCCACAAAATAAAAGACATCTGACCTTATCCGCCTGTTCCACAAAATAAAAAAGACATCTGACCTTATCCGCCTGTTCCACAAAATAAAAAAGACATAAACAAAATAAAAAGACATCTGACCTTATCCGCCTGTTCCAAAAATAAAAAAGACATCTGACCTTATCCGCCTGTTCCACAAAATAAAAAGACATCTGACCTTATCCGCCTGTTCCAAAAATAAAAAAGACATCTGACCTTATCCGCCTGTTCCACAAAATAAAAAGACATCTGACCTTATCCGCCTGTTCCACAAAATAAAAAGACATCTGACCTTATCCGCCTGTTCCACAAAATAAAAAAAGACATCTGACCTTATCCGCCTGTTCCACAAAATAAAAAGACATCTGACCTTATCCGCCTGTTCCACAAAATAAAAAGACATCTGACCTTATCCGCCTGTTCCACAAAATAAAAAGACATCTGACCTTATCCGCCTGTTCCACAAAATAAAAAGACATCTGACCTTATCCGCCTGTTCCACAAAAATAAAAGACATCTGACCTTATCCGCCTGTTCCAAAAATAAAAAGACATCTGACCTTATCCGCCTGTTCCACAAAATAAAAAGACATCTGACCTTATCCGCCTGTTCCACAAAATAAAAAGACATCTGACCTTATCCGCCTGTTCCACAAAATAAAAAGACATCTGACCTTATCCGCCTGTTCCACAAAATAAAAAGACATCTGACCTTATCCGCCTGTTCCAAAAATAAAAAAGACATCTGACCTTATCCGCCTGTTCCACAAAATAAAAGACATCTGACCTTATCCGCCTGTTCCACAAAATAAAAGACATCTGACCTTATCCGCCTGTTCCACAAAATAAAAAAAGACATCTGACCTTATCCGCCTGTTCCACAAAATAAAAAGACATCTGACCTTATCCGCCTGTTCCACAAAATAAAAAGACATCTGACCTTATCCGCCTGTTCCACAAAATAAAAAGACATCTGACCTTATCCGCCTGTTCCACAAAATAAAAAGACATCTGAAACAAAATAAAAAGACATCTGACCTTATCCGCCTGTTCCAAAAAATAAAAAAGACATCTGACCTTATCCGCCTGTTCCAAAAATAAAAAGACATCTGACCTTATCCGCCTGTTCCACAAAATAAAAAGACATCTGACCTTATCCGCCTGTTCCACAAAATAAAAAGACATCTGACCTTATCCGCCTGTTCCAAAAAATAAAAAGACATCTGACCTTATCCGCCTGTTCCACAAAATAAAAAGACATCTGACCTTATCCGCCTGTTCCAAAAAATAAAAAGACATCTGACCTTATCCGCCTGTTCCACAAAATAAAAAGACATCTGACCTTATCCGCCTGTTCCACAAAATAAAAAGACATCTGACCTTATCCGCCTGTTCCACAAAATAAAAAGACATCTGACCTTATCCGCCTGTTCCACAAAATAAAAAGCGCGTTAAGTGCGACGGAAAGTTTGTGGCTTTCATTGAATTGGCTAAACGAGAGTAGTTCTCAAGCGATTAAACGAGGAATTTCATCAATGACATTTAATCCCATTGACAACGCGCAGCGCTAATGCATTCTGCCTGCACGCAGTGAATCGTGGCCATTGCTGAGTGAAATGCCGGCCCCAGAGAGAGAGAGAAACCTTCCATAACAAAGCCATCACCTACAGAGAGATGAACCTGGAGAAGAGTCCCTAAGAGCTGGTCCTGGGGCTCTGTTCACAAACACAAACACACCCTACAGAGCCCCAGGACAGCACAATTAGACCCAACCAAATCATGAGAAAACAAAAGATAATTACTTAACACATTGGAAAGAATTAACAAAAAACAGAGCAAACTAGAATGCTATTTGGCCCTAAATAGAGAGTACACAGCGCAGAATACCTGACCAATGTGACTTCTAACTCCAAAATTAAGGAAAGCTTTGACTATGTACAGACTTAGCAGCACAGCTCACATTGAGAGGCTGCTGTAGGCAGACATGGCTCAAGAGAAAAGACAGGCTATGTGCTCACTGCCTACAAACAGGAAGAGTCTGGAGCTGGCACTTCCTAACCTCCCGCCCAATGTATGACTAATAGAGATACATATTTCCCCTGATCATATCCACATGTGCAATTGAAAACAAACCAATTGAAAACCCCATATCTACTGGGTGAAATTCCACAGTGTGCCATCACAGCAGCAAGATTTGTGACCTGTTGCCACGAGAAAAGGGCAACCAGTGAAGAACAAACACCATTGTAAATACAACCCATATTTATGCTTATTCATTTTATCTTGTGTCCTTTAACTATTTGTACATTATATATATATATATAATATGACATTTGTAATGTCTTTACTGTTTTGAAACTTCTGTATGTGTAATGTTTACTGTTAATTTTTGTTGTTTTTCACTTTATATATATTCACTTTGTATGTTGTCTACCTCACTTGCTTTGGCAATGTTAACACATGTTTCCCATGCCAATAAAGCCCTTGAATTGAAATTGAATTGAGAGAGACAGAGAGACAGAGAGAGACCGATAGACAGAGAGAGAGAGACAGACAGAGAGACAGACAGAGAGAGAGAGATAGTAGAACACCAAATAATGCATGCATTGCAGAATTAAGCCGATATCCACTAATTATCAAAATCCAGAAAAGAGACGTTAAATTCTATAACCACTTAAAAGGAAGCGATTCCCAAACCTTCCATAACAAAGCCATCACCTACAGAGAGATGAACCTGGAGAAGAGTCCCCTAAGCAAGCTGGTCCTGGGGCTCTGTTCACAAACACAAACAGACCCCACAGAGCCCCAGGACAGCAGCACAATTAGACCCAACCAAATCATGACAAAACAAAAAGATAATTACTTGACACATTGGAAAGAACTAACAAAAAAACTGAGCAAACTAGAATGCTATTTGGCCCTAAACAGAGAGTACACAGTGGCAGAATACCTGTCCACTGTGACTGACCCAAAATTAAGGAAAGCTTTGACTACTCAGTGAGCATAGCCTTGCTATTGAGAAAGGCCGCCGTAGGCAGACATGGCTCTCAAGAGAAGACAGGCAATGTGCTCACTGCCCACAAAATGAGGTGGAAACTGAGATGCACTTCCTAACCTCCTGCCCAATGTATGACCATATTAGAGAGACATATTTCCCTCAGATTACACAGATCCACAAAGAATTCGAAAACAAATCCAATTTTGAAAAACTCCCATATCTACTGGGTGAAATTCCACAGTGTGCATCACAGCAGCAAGATTTGTGACCTGTTGCCATGAGAAAAGGGAAACCAGTGAAGAACAAACACCATTGTAAATACAACCCATATTTATGCTTATTTATTTTATCTTGTGTCCTTTACCATTTGTACATTGTTAAAACACTGTATATATATATATATATATATATATATATATATATAATATGACATTTGTAATGTCTTTATTGTTTTGAAACTTCTGTATGTGTAATGTTTGCTGTTAATTTTTATTGTTTATTTCACTTTATATATTCACTTTATATATTATCTACCTCACTTGCTTTGGCAATGTTAACACATGTTTCCCATGCCAATAAAGCCCTTCAATTGAATTGAATTGATAGACAGAGAGAGAGAGAGATAGTCATTGTAAGGTGACAGTCCATGAAAATAGTACTTCTCCATCATTTGTGTGGTTTTCTTCAACATTCCACATCTGTTTGTGTTGTAGTGAGAATCTGTGTGCCTCTGTCTCAGCTGTTGGTTAGTTTAGGCCTGACTAGTCATTATTCTGCAGTGACAGAGCGTGTCTGCTTTAGTGGCTGGAATATAAATCGAAATGCCTCTTTCAATGAGACACAATGCAATCTTATTAAGTCCCTTGTGTGTGTGTGTGAGAGAGAGAGGGAGAGGGAGAGAGAGTTAAGAAATGTTTTAAGAAAAGAG
>NW_027038525.1:12500-16276 GCF_034236695.1 Oncorhynchus nerka
TCAATGTGGAGGCTATATACAGGGGGTACCAGTACAGAGTCAATGTGGAGGCTATATACAGGGGGTACCAGTACAGAGTCAATGTGGAGGCTATATACAGGGTATTACGGTACAGAGTCAATGTGGAGGCTGTATATAGGAGGTACCAGTACAGAGTCAATGTGGAGGCTATATACAGGGGGTACCAGTACAGAGTCAATGTGGAGGCTGTATACAGGGGGTACCAGTACAGAGTCAATGTGGAGGCTGTATATAGGGGGTACCAGTACAGAGTCAATGTGGAGGCTGTATATAGGGGGTACCAGTACAGAGTCAATGTGGAGGCTATATACAGGGGGTACCAGTACAGAGTCAATGTGGAGGCTGTATACAGGGGGTACCAGTACAGAGTCAATGTGGAGGCTATATACAGGGTGTTACGGTACAGAGTCAATGTGGAGGCTATATACAGGGGGTACCAGTACAGAGTCAATGTGGAGGCTGTATACAGGGGGTACCAGTACAGAGTCAATGTGGAGGCTATATACAGGGGTACCGGTACAGAGTCAATGTGGAGGCTATATACAGGGTGTACCAGTACAGAGTCAATGTGGAGGCTGTATATAGGGGGTACCAGTACAGAGTCAATGTGGAGGCTGTATATAGGAGGTACCAGTACAGAGTCAATGTGGAGGCTATATACAGGGGGTACCAGTACAGAGTCAATGTGGAGGCTATATATAGGGGGTACCAGTACAGAGTCAATGTGGAGGCTGTATACAGGGGGTACCGGTACAGAGTCAATGTGGAGGCTGTATATAGGGGGTACCGGTACAGAGTCAATGTGGAGGCTGTATACAGGGGGTACCAGTACAGAGTCAATGTGGAGGCTGTATATAGGAGGTACCAGTACAGAGTCAATGTGGAGGCTGTATACAGGGGGTACCAGTACAGAGTCAATGTGGAGGCTGTATATAGGAGGTACCAGTACAGAGTCAATGTGGAGGCTGTATACAGGGGGTACCAGTACAGAGTCAATGAGGAGGCTGTATACAGGGGGTACCAGTACAGAGTCAATGTGGAGGCTATATATAGGGGGTACCAGTACAGAGTCAATGTGGAGGCTATATACAGGGGGCACTGGTACAGAGTCAATGTGGAGGCTATATACAGGGGGTACCGGTACAGAGTCAATGTGGAGGCTATATACAGGGTATTACGGTACAGAGTCAATGTGGAGGCTATATACAGGGTATTACGGTACAGAGTCAATGTGGAGGCTGTATACAGGGGGTACCAGTACAGAGTCAATGTGGAGGCTGTATATAGGGGGTACCAGTACAGAGTCAACGTGGAGGCTATATATATAGGGGGTACCAGTACAGAGTCAATGTGGAGGCTATATACAGGGTACCAGTACAGAGTCAATGTGGAGGCTATATACAGGGTATTACGGTACAGAGTCAATGTGGAGGCTATATACAGGGGGTACCGGTACAGAGTCAATGTGGAGGCTATATACAGGGTATTACGGTACAGAGTCAATGTGGAGGCTATATACAGGGTATTACGGTACAGAGTCAATGTGGAGGCTATATACAGGGGGTACCGGTACAGAGTCAATGTGGAGGCTATATACAGGGTATTACGGTACAGAGTCAATGTGGAGGCTATATACAGGGGGTACCAGTACAGAGTCAATGTGGAGGCTATATACAGGGGATACCAGTACAGAGTCAATGTGGAGGCTATATACAGGGGGTACCGGTACAGAGTCAATGTGGAGGCTATATACAGGGGGTACCGGTACAGAGTCAATGTGGAGGCTATATACAGGGTATTACGGTACAGAGTCAATGTGGAGGCTATATACAGGGGGTACCAGTACAGAGTCAATGTGGAGGCTATATACAGGGGGTACCAGTACAGAGTCAATGTGGAGGCTATATACAGGGGTACCAGTACAGAGTCAATGTGGAGGCTATATACAGGGGTACCAGTACAGAGTCAATGTGGAGGCTATATACAGGGGTACCAGTACAGAGTCAATGTGGAGGCTATATACAGGGTATTACGGTACAGAGTCAATGTGGAGGCTATATACAGGTGGTACCGGTACAGAGTCAATGTGGAGGCTATATACAGGGGGTACCAGTACAGAGTCAATGTGGAGGCTGTATATAGGGGGTACCAGTACAGAGTCAATGTGGAGGCAATATACAGGGGATACCAGTACAGAGTCAATGTGGAGGCTATATACAGGGTGTACCAGTACAGAGTCAATGTGGAGGCTATATACAGGGGGTACCAGTACAGAGTCAATGTGGAGGCTATATACAGGGGGTACCGGTACAGAGTCAATGTGGAGGCTATATACAGGGGGTACCAGTACAGAGTCAATGTGGAGGCTATATATAGGGAGTACCAGTACAGAGTCAATGTGGAGGCTATATACAGGGGGTACCAGTACAGAGTCAATGTGGAGGCTATATACAGGGGGTACCGGTACAGAGTCAATGTGGAGGCTGTATACAGGGGTACCAGTACAGAGTCAATGTGGAGGCTGTATACAGGGGGTACCAGTACAGAGTCAATGTGGAGGCTGCATATAGGGGGCACCGGTGTCGAGGTAATGGAGGTAATATGTCCATGTAGGTAGAGTTATTAAAGTGACTATACATAGATAATAACAGAGAGTAGCAGCAGCGTAAAAGAGGGGTCTGGGTAGCCATTTGATGAGCTGTTCAGGAGTCTTATGGCTCGGGGGGTTAGCCATTTGATTAGCTGTTCAGGAGTCTTATGGCTCGGGGGGTTAGCCATTTGATGAGCTGTTCAGGAGTCTTATGGCTCGGGGGGTTAGCCCTTTGATTAGCTGTTCAGGAGTCTTATGGCTCGGGGGGTTAGCCATTTGATTAGCTGTTCAGGAGTCTTATGGCTCGGGGTTAGCCATTTGATTAGCTGTTCAGGAGTCTTATGGCTCGGGGGTTAGCCATTTGATTAGCTGTTCAGGAGTCTTATGGCTCGGGGGGTTAGCCCTTTGATTAGCTGTTCAGGAGTCTTATGGCTCGGGGGTTAGCCATTTGATTAGCTGTTCAGGAGTCTTATGGCTCGGTGGGTTAGCCATTTGATTAGCTGTTCAGGAGTCTTATGGCTCGGGGGGTTAGCCATTTGATTAGCTGTTCAGGAGTCTTATGGCTCGGGGGTTAGCCATTTGATTAGCTGTTCAGGAGTCTTATGGCTCGGGGGTTAGCCATTTGATTAGCTGTTCAGGAGTCTTATGGCTCGGGGTTAGCCATTTGATTAGCTGTTCAGGAGTCTTATGGCTCGGGGGGTTAGCCATTTGATTAGCTGTTCAGGAGTCTTATGGCTCGGGGGGTTAGCCATTTGATTAGCTGTTCAGGAGTCTTATGGCTCGGGGTTAGCCATTTGATTAGCTGTTCAGGAGTCTTATGGCTCGGGGGGTTAGCCCTTTGATTAGCTGTTCAGGAGTCTTATGGCTCGGGGGGTTAGCCCTTTGATTAGCTGTTCAGGAGTCTTATGGCTTGGGGGTTAGCCATTTGATTAGCTGTTCAGGAGTCTTATGGCTCGGGGTTAGCCATTTGATTAGCTGTTCAGGAGTCTTATGGCTCGGGGTTAGCCATTTGATTAGCTGTTCAGGAGTCGTATGGCTCGGGTTAGCCATTTGATTAGCTGTTCAGGAGTCTTATGGCTCGAGGGTTAGCCATTTGATTAGCTGTTCAGGAGTCTTATGGCTCGGGGTTAGTCATTTGATTAGCTGTTCAGGAGTCTTATGGCTG
>NW_027038525.1:16776-32285 GCF_034236695.1 Oncorhynchus nerka
AGCGCGTTAAGTGCGACGGAAAGTTTGTGGCTTTCATTGAATTGGCTAAACGAGAGTAGTTCTCAAGCGATTAAACGAGGAATTTCATCAATGACATTTAATCCCATTGACGACGCGCAGCGCTAATGCATTCTGCCTGCACGCAGTGAATCGTGTCATTGTTGAGTGGAATGCCGGGCTCCCAGAGAGAGAGAGAGAGAGAGACAGAGAGAGACCGATAGACAGAGAGAGAGAGACAGACAGAGAGACAGACAGAGAGAGAGACAGACAGAGAGAGAGACAGAGAGAGAGAGATAGAACACCAAATAATGCATGCATTGCAGAATTAGGCCGATATCCACTAATTATCAAAATCCAGAAAAGAGACGTTAAATTCTATAACCACTTAAAAGGAAGCGATTCCCAAACCTTCCATAACAAAGCCATCACCTACAGAGAGATGAACCTGGAGAAGAGTCCCTAAACAACTGGTCCTGGGGCTCTGTTCACAAACACAAACAGACCCCACAGAGCCCCAGGACAGCAGCACAATTAGACCCAACCAAATCATGACAAAACAAAAAGATAATTACTTGACACATTGGAAAGAACTAACAAAAAAACTGAGCAAACTAGAATGCTATTTGGCCCTAAACAGAGAGTACACAGTGGCAGAATACCTGTCCACTTTGACTGACCCAAAATTAAGGAAAGCTTTGACTACTCAGTGAGCATAGCCTTGCTATTGAGAAAGGCCGCCGTAGGCAGACATGGCTCTCAAGAGAAGACAGGCTATGTGCTCACTGCCCACAAAATGAGGTGGAAACTGAGCTGCACTTCCTAACCTCCTGCCCAATGTATGACCATATTAGAGAGACATATTTCCCTCAGATTACACAGATCCACAAAGAATTCGAAAACAAATCCAATTTTGAAAAACTTCCATATCTACTGGGTGAAATTCCACAGTGTGCATCACAGCAGCAAGATTTGTGACCTGTTGCCACGAGAATAGGGAAACCAGTGAAGAACAAACACCATTGTAAATACAACCCATATTTATGCTTATTTATTTTATCTTGTGTGCTTTACCATTTGTACATTGTTAAAACACTGTATATATATATATATATATATATAATATGACATTTGTAATGTCTTTATTGTTTTGAAACTTCTGTATGTGTAATGTTTGCTGTTCATTTTTATTGTTTATTTCACTTTATATATTCACTTTATATATTATCTACCTCACTTGCTTTGGCAATGTTAACACATGTTTCCCATGCCAATAAAGCCCTTGAATTGAATTGAATTGATAGACAGAGAGAGAGAAAGTCATTGTAAGGTGACAGTCCATGAAAATAGTACTTCTCCATCATTTGTGTGGTTTTCTTCAACATTCCACATCTGTTTGTGTTGTAGTGAGAATCTGTGTGCCTCTGTCTCAGCTGTTGGTTAGTTTAGGCCTGACTAGTCATTATTCTGCAGTGACAGAGCGTGTCTGCTTTAGTGGCTGGAATATAAATCAAAATGCCTCTTTCAATGAGACACAATGCAATCTTATTAAGTCCCTTGTGTGTGTGTGTGAGAGAGAGAGGGAGAGGGAGAGAGAGTTAAGAAATGTTTTAAGAAAAGAGAAGCTTTGAAGAAAGCGTGGTTCTCTTTACTGTTCAGACTACTTTACTTTCTGTTTGTATTTGAATGTAATTGGATCTGTAATATTCTGATGGGTCTTCAGTGTTCTGTATCTGTAATATTCTGATGGGTCTTCAGTGTTCTGTATCTCTAATATTCTGATGGGTCTTCAGTGTTCTGTATCTGTAATATTCTGATGGGTCTTCAGTGTTCTGTATCTGTAATATTCTGATGGGTCTTCAGTGTTCTGTATCTGTAATATTCTGATGGGTCTTCAGTGTTCTGTATCTGTAATATTCTGATGGGTCTTCAGTGTTCTGTATCTGTAATATTCTGATGGGTCTTCAGTGTTCTGTATCTGTAATATTCTGATGGGTCTTCAGTGTTCTGTATCTGTAATATTCTGATGGGTCTTCAGTGTTCTGTATCTCTAATATTCTGATGGGTCTTCAGTGTTCTGTATCTGTAATATTCTGATGGGTCTTCAGTGTTCTGTATCTGAATATTCTGATGGGTCTTCAGTGTTCTGTATCTATAATATTCTGATGGGTCTTCAGTGTTCTGTATCTCTAATATTCTGATGGGTCTTCAGTGTTCTGTATCTGAATATTCTGATGGGTCTTCAGTGTTCTGTATCTATAATATTCTGATGGGTCTTCAGTGTTCTGTATCTGTAATATTCTGATGGGTCTTCAGTGTTCTGTATCTGTAATATTCTGATGGGTCTTCAGTGTTCTGTATCTGAATATTCTGATGGTCTTCAGTGTTCTGTATCTCTAATATTCTGATGGGTCTTCAGTGTTCTGTATCTGTAATATTCTGATGGGTCTTCAGTGTTCTGTATCTGAATATTCTGATGGGTCTTCAGTGTTCTGTATCTATAATATTCTGATGGGTCTTCAGTGTTCTGTATCTCTAATATTCTGATGGGTCTTCAGTGTTCTGTATCTGAATATTCTGATGGGTCTTCAGTGTTCTGTATCTATAATATTCTGATGGGTCTTCAGTGTTCTGTATCTGTAATATTCTGATGGGTCTTCAGTGTTCTGTATCTCTAATATTCTGATGGGTCTTCAGTGTTCTGTATCTGTAATATTCTGATGGGTCTTCAGTGTTCTGTATCTGAATATTCTGATGGGTCTTCAGTGTTCTGTATCTCTAATATTCTGATGGGTCTTCAGTGTTCTGTATCTGTAATATTCTGATGGGTCTTCAGTGTTCTGTATCTGAATATTCTGATGGGTCTTCAGTGTTCTGTATCTATAATATTCTGATGGGTCTTCAGTGTTCTGTATCTCTAATATTCTGATGGGTCTTCAGTGTTCTGTATCTGAATATTCTGATGGGTCTTCAGTGTTCTGTATCTATAATATTCTGATGGGTCTTCAGTGTTCTGTATCTGTAATATTCTGATGGGTCTTCAGTGTTCTGTATCTCTAATATTCTGATGGGTCTTCAGTGTTCTGTATCTCTAATATTCTGATGGGTCTTCAGTGTTCTGTATCTGAATATTCTGATGGGTCTTCAGTGTTCTGTATCTGTAATATTCTGATGGGTCTTCAGTGTTCTGTATCTGTAATATTCTGATGGGTCTTCAGTGTTCTGTATCTGTAATATTCTGATGGGTCTTCAGTGTTCTGTATCTGTAATATTCTGATGGGTCTTCAGTGTTCTGGATCTGTAATATTCTGATGGACCTTCAGTGTTCTGTATCTGTAATATTCTGATGGGTCTTCAGTGTTCTGTATCTGTAATATTCTGATGGGTCTTCAGTGTTCTGTATCTGTAATATTCTGATGGGTCTTCAGTGTTCTGTATCTCTAATATTCTGATGGGTCTTCAGTGTTCTGTATCTGTAATATTCTGATGGGTCTTCAGTGTTCTGTATCTCTAATATTCTGATGGGTCTTCAGTGTTCTGTATCTGTAATATTCTGATGGGTCTTCAGTCATTCTGTATCTGTAATATTCTGATGGGTCTTCAGTGTTCTGTATCTCCCATATCTGATGGGTCTTAAGTGTTCTGTATCTGTAACATTCTGATGGGTCTTCAGTGTTCTGTATCTGTAATATTCTGATGGGTCTTCAGTGTTCTGTATCTGTAATATTCTAATGGACCTTCAGTGTTCTGTATCTGTAATATTCTGATGGGTCTTCAGTGTTCTGTATCTCTAATATTCTGATGGGTCTTCAGTGTTCTGTATCTGTAATATTCTGATGGACCTTCAGTGTTCTGTATCTGAATATTCTGATGGGTCTTCAGTGTTCTGTATCTCTAATATTCTGATGGGTCTTCAGTGTTCTGTATCTCTAATATTCTGATGGGTCTTCAGTGTTCTGTATCTGTAATATTCTGATGGGTCTTCAGTGTTCTGTATCTGTAATATTCTGATGGGTCTTCAGTGTTCTGTATCTGTAATATTCTGATGGACCTTCAGTGTTCTGTATCTGTAATATTCTGATGGGTCTTCAGTGTTCTGTATCTGTAATATTCTGATGGGTCTTCAGTGTTCTGTATCTGTAATATTCTGATGGGTCTTCAGTGTTCGGTATCTGTAATATTCTGATGGGTCTTCAGTGTTCTGTATCTGTAATATTCTGATGGGTCTACAGTGTTCTGTATCTGTAATATTCTGATGGGTCTTCAGTGTTCTGTATCTCTAATATTCTGATGGGTCTTCAGTGTTCTGTATCTCTAATATTCTGATGGGTCTTCAGTGTTCTGTATCTCTAATATTCTGATGGGTCTTCAGTGTTCTGTATCTGTAATATTCTGATGGGTCTTCAGTGTTTCTGTACATCTGTAATATTCTGATGGGTCTTCAGTGTTCTGTATCTGTAATATTCTGATGGGGTGGGTCTTCAGTGTTCTGTATCTGTAATATTCTGATGGGTCTTCAGTGTTCTGTATCTGTAATATTCTGATGGGTCTTCAGTGTTCTGTATCTGTAACATTCTGATGGGTCTTCAGTGTTCTGTATCTGTAATATTCTGATGGGTCTTCAGTGTTCTGTATCTGTAATATTCTGATGGGTCTTCAGTGTTCTGTATCTGTAATATTCTGATGGGCTTCGTATTCTGTATCTGTAATATTCTGATGGGTCTTCAGTGTTCTGTATCTCTAATATTCTGATGGGTCTTAAGTGTTCTGTATCTGTAACATTCTGATGGGTCTTCAGTGTTCTGTATCTGTAATATTCTGATGGGTCTTCAGTGTTCTGTATCTGTAATATTCTAATGGACCTTCAGTGTTCTGTATCTGTAATATTCTGATGGGTCTTCCAGTGTTTCTGTATCTCTAATATTCTGATGGGTCTTCAGTGTTCTGTATCTGTAATATTCTGATGGACCTTCAGTGTTCTGTATCTGAATATTCTGATGGGTCTTCAGTGTTCTGTATCTCTAATATTCTGATGGGTCTTCAGTGTTCTGTATCTCTAATATTCTGATGGGTCTTCAGTGTTCTGTATCTGTAATATTCTGATGGACCTTCAGTGTTCTGTATCTGTAATATTCTGATGGGTCTTCAGTGTTCTGTATCTGTAACATTCTGATGGTCTTCAGTGTTCTGTATCTCTAACTTCTGATGGGTCTTCAGTGTTCTGTATCTGTAATATTCTAATGGACCTTCAGTGTTCTGTATCTGTAATATTCTGATGGGTCTTCAGTGTTCTGTATCTGTAATATTCTGATGGGTCTTCAGTGTTCTGTAATCTGTACATTCTGATGGGTCTTCAGTGTTCTGTATCTGTAATATTCTGATGGGTCTTCAGTGTTCTGTATCTGTAATATTCTGATGGGTCTTCAGTGTTCTGTATCTGTAATATTCTGATGGGTCTTCAGTGTTCTGTATCTATAATATTCTGATGGGTCTTCAGTGTTCTGTATCTGTAATATTCTGATGGGTCTTCAGTGTTCTGTATCTGTAATATTCTGATGGGTCTTCAGTGTTCTGTATCTCTAATATTCTGATGGGTCTTCAGTGTTCTGTATCTCTAATATTCTGATGGGTCTTCAGTGTTCTGTATCTCTAATATTCTGATGGGTCTTCAGTGTTCTGTATCTGTAATATTCTGATGGGTCTTCAGTGTTCTGTATCTCTAATATTCTGATGGGTCTTCAGTGTTCTGTATCTCTAATATTCTGATTGGTCTTCAGAGTTCTGTATCTGTAATATTCTGATGGACCTTCAGTGTTCTGTATCTGTAATATTCTGATGGGTCTTCAGTGTTCTGTATCTCTAATATTCTGATGGACCTTCAGTGTTCTGTATCTGTAATATTCTGATGGACCTTCAGTGTTCTGGAACTCTAAGTACACCACAATGCAGTGTTCTGGAACTCTAAGTACACCACAATGCAGTGTTCTGGAACTCTAAGTACATCACAATGCAGTGTTCTGGAACTCTAAGTACATCACAATGCAGTGTTCTGGAACTCTAAGTACATCACAATGCAGTGTTCTGGAACTCTAAGTACATCACAATGCAGTGTTCTGGAACTCTAAGTACATCACAATGCAGTGTTCTGGAACTCTATTTACACCACAATGTGTTCTGGAACTCTACGTACATCACAATGCAGTGTTCTGGAACTCTAAGTACATCACAATGCAGTGTACGGTCCAGCTGCTTCCTTCAAAGTCCTCCAAATTCACAGAAAGTGAAGTTCTTCAGAAACAAACCACTGATCTGTGAATTGGAGGCCAAATATCTGATAAGCATCTCTCAGTTCTAAATACACCAGCACCTCAAAAATGTAAAAAATAAGCACACACACACACACGCACGCACACACACGCACGCACGCACGCACGCACGCACGCACGCACGCACGCACGCACGCACGCACGCACGCACGCGCACGCACGCACGCACGCACGCACGCACACACACACACACACACACACACACACACACACACACACGGCAACAGAAGTGGATAACTTTTCCCTCTACTGTTATCCTCATTGAGTCTTAAACATAAAGACAGGTTCTGCATCCCAAATAGCATACTATTCCCTGATTAGTCCACATAGGGCTCTGGTCAAAAACCGTGTACAGAATAGGGTGCCATTTTGGACATTGCCTATAGTGCTGCTGCCTTGCTGTACTGTACCCACGGCATGAATCTGATTAGAATATAACATCTCAGACTAGCATTTCCTCTAGCTGAGGCCCGGAGCAGAACAGCCATTGGAGGAGAGGGAGCATCTGGTGGTGCCTGATGGAACTGGAGGACAGACTCACCATGCTGTTGGAACGCAGCGCAGATGTTACCTTCAGAGAGAGAAGAGAGGGAAGACAAGGAAGAGAGAAAGGAGAGAGAGAGAGAGAGAAAAGAAGAGGAGTAGAGTGATGGTGGTTCTTCAACAGACACGAGCCATGCACTAAGAGACACAGCTGACTGTCTCGGGAGAGAGGAGGGAGACAACAGACACGAGCCATACCAAGAGGATACAGCTGACTGTCTCGGGAGAGGAGGGGAGACAGGGGACACGAGCCTGTGCACTAAGAGACACAGCTGACTGTCTCGGGAGAGGAGGGAGACAGGGGACACTAGCCATGCACTAAGAGACACAGCTGACTGTCTCGGGAGAGGAGGGAGACAACAGACACGAGCCATGCACTAAGAGACACAGCTGACTGTCTCGGGAGAGGAGGGAGACAGGGGACACGAGCCATGCACTAAGAGACACAGCTGACTGTCTCGGGAGAGAGGGAGACAACAGACACGAGCCATGCACAAAGAGACACAGCTGACTGTCTCGGGAGAGGAGGGAGACAACAGACACGAGCCATGCACTAAGAGACACAGCTGACTGTCTCGAGAGAGAGGAGGGAGACAACAGACACGAGCCATGCACTAAGAGACACAGCTGACTGTCTCGGGAGAGAGGAGGGAGACAACAGACACGAGCCATGCACTAAGAGACACAGCAGGAGAGAAAGCAGACAGCCAATGCACTAAGAGACACAGCTGACTGTCTCGGGAGAGGAGAGGAGGAGACTAAGCAGACACGAGCCATGCACTAAGAGACACAGCTGACTGTCTCGGAGAGGGAGACAACAGACACAAGCCTTGCACTAAGAGACACAGCTGACTGTCTCGGGAGAGGAGGGAGACAGGGGACACGCCATGCACTAAGAGACACAGCTGACTGTCTCGGGAGAGGAGGGAGACAACGGACACGACACTAGCACAGCTGACTGTCTCGAGGAGGAAGAGACACAGCCATGACTAAGTCTCTGTCTCGAGGAGGGAGGGAGACAACAGATTTGCAGCCATGCACTAAGAGACACAGCTGACTGTCCGGGAGAGGAGGAGACAACAGACACGAGCCATGCACTAAGAGACACAGCTGACTGTCTCGGGGAGAGGAGGGAGACAACAGACACGAGCCATGCACTAAGAGACACAGCTGACTGTCTCGGGAGACACGAGCCATGCACTAAGGGAGCTGACTGTCTGGGGAGGGACACACCAGCATGCACTAAGACACAGCTGGTGTCTCGGGGAGAGGAGACAACAGGACCATGCACTAAAAACCAGCTGACTGGGGAGAGGAGGGAGACAGGGGACAGACACCCAGCCAGCTGACTGTCTTAACGAGCAGGCATAAGAGATACAGCTGACGGTCTCTGGAGAGGAGGGAGACAGGGGACACAAACCATGCACTAAGAGACACAGCTGACTGTCTCTGGAGAGAGGAGACAACAGACACGAGCCATGCACAAAGAGACACAGCTGACTGTCCCGGAGAGGAGGGAGACAACAGACACGAGCCATGCACTAAGAGACACAGCTGACTGTCTCGAGGAGAGTGAGGGAGACAACAGGCACGCAGCCATGCACTAAGAGACACAGCTGACTGTCTCGGGAAGGAGACAGGGAGACATGCCACAGCTGACTGTCTCGGGAGAGAGACAGGGGACACTAGCAGCACTAAGAGACACAGCTGACTGTCTCGGGAGAGAGGAGGAGAAAGTGACAGAGCCATGCACTAAGAGACACAGCTGACTGTCTCGGGAGAGGAGGGAGACAGGGGACACGGTGAGCCATGCACTAAGAGACACAGCTGACTGTCCTGGGGAGAGGAGGGAGACAGGGGACACGAGCCATGCACTCAAGAGACACAGCTGACTGTCTCGGGAGAGGAGGGCGAGGGACACGAGCCATGCACTAAGAGACACAGCTGACTGTCTCGGGAGAGGAGGGGAGACAACAGACACGGAGCCATGCACTAAGAGACAGCTGATGTTCCCGGGAGAGGAGGGAGACAGGGACAAGCCTGCACTAAGAGACACAGCTGAGTCTCGGAGAGAGGAGGGAGACACGAGCCATGCACTAAGAGACACAGCTGACTGTCCCGGGAGGGAGGGAGGAGACAAGAGGGAGGAGACAGACACGAGCCATGCACAAGAGACACAGCTGACTGTCTCGGGAGAGGAGGGAGAGAGAGGAGACAGGGGACACGCCATGCACTAAGAGACACAGCTGACTGTCTCGGGAAGAGGGAGACAGCAGACACGAGCCATGCACTAAGAGACAGCTGACTGTCTCGGGAGAGGAGGAAAGACAGGGGACACGAGCCATGCACTAAGAGACACAGCTGACTGTCTCAGGAAGGAGGGAGACAGGGGACACGAGGCATGCACTAAGAGACACAGCTGACTGTCTCGGGAGAGAGGGAGACAGGGGACACGAGCCATGCACTAAGAGACACAGCTGACTGTCTCGGGAGAGAGGGAGACAACAGACACTGAGCCATGCACTAAGGACACAGCTGACTGTCTCGGGAGAGGAGGAGACAGCAGACACGAGCCATGCACTAAGAGACACAGCTGACTGTCTCGAGAGAGAGGAGGGAGAAAGCAGACACGAGCAATGCACTAAGAGACACAGCTGACTGTCTCGGGAGAGGAGGGAGACAACAGACACGAGCCATGCACTAAGAGACACAGCTGACTGTCTCGAGAGAGAGGAGGGAGACAACAGACACGAGCCATGCACTAAGAGACACAGCTGACTGTCTCGGGAGAGAGGAGGGAGAAAGCAGACACGAGCCATGCACTAAGAGACACAGCTGACTGTCTCGAGAGAGAGAGGAGGGAGAAAGCAGACACGAGCAATGCACTAAGAGACACAGCTGACTGTCTCGGGAGAGAGGAGGGAGACAACAGACACGAGCCATGCACTAAGAGACACAGCTGACTGTCTCGGGAGAGGAGGGAGACAGGGGACACGAGCCATGCACTAAGAGACACAGCTGACTGTCTCGGGAGAGGAGGGAGACAACAGACACGAGCCATGCACTAAGAGACACAGCTGACTGTCTCGAGAGAGAGGAGGGAGACAACAGACACGAGCCATGCACTAAGAGACACAGCTGACTGTCTCGGGAGAGAGGAGGAGACAACAGACACGAGCCATGCACTAAGAGACACAGCTGACTGTCTCGGGAGAGAGGAGGGAGACAACAGACACGAGCCATGCACTAAGAGACACAGCTGACTGTCTCGGGAGAGAGGAGGGAGAAAGCAGACACGAGCAATGCACTAAGAGACACAGCTGACTGTCTCGGGAGAGAGGAGGGAGACAACAGACACGAGCCATGCACTAAGAGACACAGCTGACTGTCTCGGGAGAGGAGGAGGACAGGGGACACGAGCCATGCACTAAGAGACACAGCTGACTGTCTCGGGAGAGGAGGGAGACAACAGACACGAGCCATGCACTAAGAGACACAGCTGACTGTCTCGGGAGAGGAGGGAGACAGGGGACACGAGCCATGCACTAAGAGACACAGCTGACTGTCTCGGGAGAGGAGGGAGGGGGACACGAGCCATGCACTAAGAGACAGCTGACTGTCTCGGGAGAGGGAGGGAGACAGCAGACACGAGCCATGCACAAAGAGACACAGCTGACTGTCTCGGGAGAGAGGAGGGAGACAACAGACACGAGCCATGCACTAAGAGACACAGCTGACTGTCTCGGGGAGAGGAGGGAGACAGGGGACACGAGCCATGCACTAAGAGACACAGCTGACTGTCTCGGGAGAGGAGGGAGACAGGGGACACGAGCCATGCACAAAGAGACACAGCTGACTGTCTCGGAGAGGAGGGGGACAAACAGACACGTAGTCATGCACTAAGAGACACAGCTGACTGTCTCGAGAGAGAGGAGGGAGACAACAGACACGAGCCATGCACTAAGAGACACAGCTGACTGTCTCGAGAGAGAGGAGGGAGACAACAGACACGAGCCATGCACTAAGAGACACAGCTGACTGTCTCGAGAGAGAGGAGGGAGAAAGCAGACACGAGCAATGCACTAAGAGACACAGCTGACTGTCTCGGGAAAGAGGAGGGAGACAACAGACACGAGCCATGCACTAAGAGACACAGCTGACTGTCTCGGGAGAGGAGGAGACAAGAGACACGAGCCATGCACTAAGAGACACAGCTGACTGTCTCGGGAGAGGAGGGAGACAGGGGACACGAGCCATGCACTAAGAGACACAGCTGACTGTCTCGGGAGAGGAGGGAGACAACGGACACGAGCCATGCACTAAGAGACACAGCTGACTGTCTCGGGAGAGGAGGAAGAGAGGGAGACAGGGGACACGAGCCATGCACTAAGAGACACAGCTGACTGTCTCGAGAGAGAGGAGGGAGACAACAGACACGAGCCATGCACTAAGAGACACAGCTGACTGTCTCGGGAGAGAGGAGGGAGACAACAGACACGAGCCATGCACTAAGAGACACAGCTGACTGTCTCGGGAGAGAGGAGGGAGAAAGCAGACACGAGCAATGCACTAAGAGACACAGCTGACTGTCTCGGGAGAGAGGAGGGAGACAACAGACACGAGCCATGCACTAAGAGACACAGCTGACTGTCTCGGGAGAGGAGGGAGACAGGGGACACGAGCCATGCACTAAGAGACACAGCTGACTGTCTCGGGAGAGGAGGGAGACAACAGACACGAGCCATGCACTAAGAGACACAGCTGACTGTCTCGGGAGAGGAGGGAGACAACAGACACGAGCCATGCACTAAGAGACACAGCTGACTGTCTCGGGAGAGGAGGGAGACAGGGGACACGAGCCATGCACTAAGAGACACAGCTGACTGTCTCGGGAGAGAGGAGGGAGACAGCAGACACGAGCCATGCACAAAGAGACACAGCTGACTGTCTCGGGAGAGGAGGGAGACAACAGACACGAGCCATGCACTAAGAGACACAGCTGACTGTCTCGGGAGAGGAGGGAGACAGGGGACACGAGCCATGCACTAAGAGACACAGCTGACTGTCTCGGGAGAGAGGAGACAACAGACACGAGCCCATGCACAAAGAGACACAGCTGACTGTCTCGGGAGAGGAGGGGACAACAGACACGAGCCATGCACTAAGAGACACAGCTGACTGTCTCGGGAGAGGAGGGAGACAACAGACACGAGCCATGCACTAAGACACAGCTGACTGTCTCAGGAGAGGAGGGAGACAGCAGACACGAGCCATGCACTAAGAGACACAGCTGACTGTCTCGAGGAGAGGAGGAGAAGCAGACACGAGCCATGCACTAAGAGACACAGCTGACTGTCTCGGGAAAGGAGGGAGACAGGGACACTACCATGCACTAAGAGACACAGCTGACTGTCTGGGAGAGGAGGGAGACAACAGACACGAGCCATGCACTAAGAGACTACAGCTGACTGTCTCGGGAGAGAGGAGACAGGGGACACGAGCCATGCACTAAGAACACAGCTGACTGTCTCGGGAGAGGAGGAGACAGGACATGCACTAAGAGACACAGCTGACTGTCTCGGGAGAGGAGGAAGAGAGGGAGACAGGGGACACGAGCCATGCACTAAGAGACACAGCTGACTGTCTCGGGAGACAGGGGACACGAGCCATGCACTAAGAGACACAGCTGACTGTCTCGGGAGAGGAGGGAGACAGGGGACACGAGCCATGCACTAAGAGACACAGCTGACTGTCTCGAGAGAGAGAGGAGGAAGACAGCAGAAAAATCTAATTTTATTAGTCAAATGTGCCAAATACAACAGGTGTAGACCTTAAAGTGAAATGCTTACTGACAAGCCCTTAACTAACAATGCTTTAAGAAGTTAATTAAAAAAAAAACGTTAAGTAAAAAATAGATAAGTTAAAAATTGAAAATTGAAAATAAAAGTAACAAATAATTAAAGAGCAGCAGTAAATAGTGGGGTTGCATAACAATCAATGTGGAGGCTATATACAGGGGGTACCAGTACAGGAGTCAATGTGGAGGCTATATACAGGGGTACCAGTACAGAGTCAATGTGGGAGGCTATATACAGGGGGTACCAGTACAGAGTCAATGTGGAGGCTATATACAGGGGGTACAGTACAGAGTCAATGTGGAGGCTATATACAGGGGGCCAGTACAGAGTCAATGTGGAGGCTATATACAGGGGGTACCAGTACAGAGTCAATGTGGAGAGCTATATACCAGGGGGTAATACAGGGGATACAGAGTCAATGTGTATACAGAGTACAGAGTCTGTGGAGGCTGTATACAGGGGGTACAGAGTCAATGTGGAGGCTGTATACAGGGGTACAGTCAATGTGAGGCTGTATACAGGGGGTACAGAGTCAATGTGGAGGCTAGCTACAGAGTCAATATACAGGGGGTACCAGTACAGAGTCAAATGTGGAGGCTATATACAGGAGGTATGCAGGGGGTACCAGTACAGAGTCAATGTGGAGGCTATATACAGGGGGTACCAGTACAGAGTCAATGTGGAGGCTATATACAGGGGTACCGGTACAGAGTCAATGTGGAGGCTATATATAGGGGGTACCAGTACAAGTCAATGTGGAGGCTATATACAGGGGTACCAGTACAGAGTCAATGAGGCTGTGGAGGCTATATATACAGGGGGTACCACAGAGTCAATGAGGCTATATACAGTACAGAGTCAATGTGGAGGCTATATACAGGGGTACCAGTACAGAGTCAATGTGGAGGCTATATACAGGGGGTACCAGTACAGAGTCAATGTGGAGGCTATATACAGGGGGTACCAGTACAGAGTCAATGTGGAGGCTATATATAGGGGGCAGGGGGTACCAGTACAGAGTCAATGTGGAGGCTATATATAGGGGGGTACCGGAGTCAATGTGGAGGCAAGTACAGAGTCAATGGGGGCTACTGCACAGAGTCAATGTGGAGGCTATATATAGGGGGTACCGGTACAGAGTCAATGTGGAGGCTGTATATAGGGGGTACCGGTACAGAGTCAATGTGGAGGCTATATATAGGGGGTACCGGTACAGAGTCAATGTGGGGCTGTATATAGGGGGTACCGGTACAGAGTCAATGTGGAGGCTATATATAGGGGGTACCAGTACAGAGTCAATGTGGAGGCTATATACAGGGGGTACCAGTACAGAGTCAATGTGGAGGCTATATATAGGGGGTACCAGTACAGAGTCAATGTGGAGGCTGTATATAGGGGGTACCAGTACAGAGTCAATGTGGAGGCTATATACAGGGGGTACCAGTACAGAGTCAATGTGGAGGCTATATACAGGGGTACCAGTACAGAGTCAATGTGGAGGCTGCATAGGGGGTACTGGCACAGAGTCAATGTGGAGGCTGTATATAGGGGGGCACCGGCACAGAGTCAATGTGGAGGCTATATAGGGGGTACCGGTACAGAGTCAATGTGGAAGCTGTATACAGGGGGTACCAGTACAGAGTCAATGTGGAGGCTATATACAGGGGCACCAGTACAGAGTCATATGAGGCTATATATAGGGGGTACCGGTACAGAGTCAATGTGGAGGCTGTATATAGGGGGCACCAGTACAGAGTCAATGTGGAGGCTGTATAGGGGGTACCGCACAGAGTCAATGTGGAGGCTGCATATAGGGGGTACCGCACAGAGTCAATGTGGAGGCTATATACAGGTGTATCAGTACAGAGTCAATGTGGAGGCTATATACAGGGGGTACCAGTAATAGAGTCAATGTGGAGGCTGTATAGGGGCACCGTGTCGAGGTAATGGAGGTAATATGTCCATGTAGGTAGAGTTATTAAAGGACTATACATAGATAATAACAGATAGTAGCAGCAGCGTAAAAGAGGGGTCTGGGCAGCTATTTGATTAGCTGTTCAGGAGTCTTATGGCTCTGGGGTTAGGCCCTTTGATTAGCTGTTCAGGAGTCTTTGATTAGCTGTTCAGGAGTCTTATGGCTCGGGGGTTAGCCATTTGATTAGCTGTTCAGGAGTCTTATGGCACGGGGTTAGCCATTTGATTAGCTGTTCAGGAGTCTTATCACGGGGTTAGCCATTTGATTAGCTGTTCAGAGTCTTATGGCTCAAGAATAGCCCTTTGATTAGCTGTTCAGGAGCTCTTCACAACAGCCCTTTGATGAGCTGTTCAGAGTCTTATGGCTCGGGGGTTAGCCCTTTGATTAGCTGGGTTCAGGAGTCTTATGGCTCGGGGGTTAGCCATTTGATTAGCTGTTCAGGAGTCTTATGGTCTTCGGGGTTAGCCATTTGATTAGCTGTTCAGGAGTCTTATGGCTCGGGGGTTAGCCATTTGATTAGCTGTTCAGGAGTCTTATGGCTCGGGGGTTAGCCATTTGATTAGCTGTTCAGGAGTCTTATGGTCTGGGGTTAGCCTTGATTAGCTGTTCAGGAGTCTTATGGCTCTGGGGTTACTAGCCCCTTGATTAGCTGTTCAGAGTCTTATGGCTCGGGGGTTAGCCATTTGATTAGCTGTTCAGGAGTCTTATGGCTCGGGGGTTAGCCATTTGATTAGCTGTTCAGAGTCTTATGGCTCGGGGGGTTAGCCCTTTTGATTAGCTGTTCAGGAGTCTTATGGCTCGGGGTTAGCC
>NW_027038526.1:0-32286 GCF_034236695.1 Oncorhynchus nerka
GTTTCTAGGTTGATGCTGAGGAGTTGGGTCCTGTGGTTTCTAGGTTGATGCTGATGGGAGTTGGGTCCGTGGTTTCTAGGTTGATGCTGAGGGAGTTGGGTCCAGTGGTTTCTAGGTTGATGCTGATGGAGTTGGGTCCTGTGGTTTCTAGGTTGATGCTGAGGGAGTTGGGTCCGTGGGTTTCTAGGTTGATGCTGAGGGAGTTGGGTCCGTGGTTTCTGAGGTTGATGCTGAGGGAGTTGGGTCCGTGGTTTCTAGGTTGATGCTGAGGGAGTTGGGTCCGTGGTTTCTAGGTTGATGCTGAGGGAGTTGGGTCCGTGGTTTCTAGGTTGATGCTGAGGGAGTTGGGTCCGTGGTTTCTAGGTTGATGCTGAGGGAGTTGGGTCCGTGGGTTTCTAGGTTGATGCTGAGGGAGTTGGGTCCGTGGTTTCTAGGTTGATGCTGAGGAGTTGGGTCCGTGGTTTCTAGGTTGATGCTGAGGAGTTGGGTCCGTGGTTTCTAGGTTGATGCTGAGGGAGTTGGGTCCAGTGGTTTCTAGGTTGATGCTGAGGGAGTTGGGTCCGTGGTTTCTAGGTTGATGCTGAGGAGTTGGGTCCGTGGTTTCTAGGTTGATGCTGAGGGAGTTGGGTCCGTGGTTTCTAGGTTGATGCTGAGGGAGTTGGGTCCGTGGTTTCTAGGTTGATGCTGAGGGAGTTGGGTCCGTGGTTTCTAGGTTGATGCTGAGGGAGTTGGGTCCGTGGTTTCTAGGTTGATGCTGAGGGAGTTGGGTCCGTGGTTTCTAGGTTGATGCTGAGGGAGTTGGGTCCGTGGTTTCTAGGTTGATGCTGAGGGAGTTGGGTCCGTGGTTTCTAGGTTGATGCTGAGGGAGTTGGGTCCGTGGTTTCTAGGTTGATGCTGAGGGAGTTGGGTCCGTGGTTTCTAGGTTGATGCTGAGGGAGTTGGGTCCGTGGTTTCTAGGTTGATGCTGAGGAGTTGGGTCCGTGGTTTCTAGGTTGATGCTGAGGAGTTGGGTCCGGTTTTGTGTTGATGCTGAGGCTGGGGTCCATGGTTTTGTGCTGATGCTGAGGGAGTTGAACCGGTTTCCTTGAATGATGCTGAGGGAGTTGGGTCCGTGTTTGTGGCTGATGCTGAGGAGCAATCTGGTTTCATGCTGATGCTGAGGAGTTGGGTCCTAGTTTGTGCTGATGCTGATTGCTGGTCCGTGGTTCTTAGGCTGATGACGAGAAGTCTGTGGTTTCGTGAAGGATGCTGAGGGAGTTATCCTGGTTTTGCTGATGCTGAGGAGTTAGTCCGTGGGTTTCATGAGGCTGATGCCGATGGGAGCTGGGTCCGTGGTTTCTAGGTTGATGCTGGGGAGTTGGGTCCGTGGTCGTAATGTTGATACTAGTTGGGTCCGTGGATGCTGATTGAGTTGGGTCCGTGGTTTTCTAGGTTGATGCTGAGGAGTTGGGTCCAAGTGGTTTCTAGGTTGATGCTGGGAGTTGGGTCCCGTGGGTTTCTAGGTTGGATGCTGAGGAGTTGGGTCCGTGGTTTCTAGGTTGATGCTGAGGAGTTGGGTCCGTGGTTTCTAGCTTGATGCTGAGAAGAGTCCCGTGGTTTCTAGGTTGAGGCTGAGGTTGGGTCCGTGGTCATGTGTTTCTAGGTTGATGCTGAGGGAGTTGGGTCCGTGGTTTCTGGTTGATGCTGGGGAGTTGGGTCCGTGGTTTCTAGGTTGATGCTGAGGGAGTTGGGTCCGTGGTTTCTAGGTTGATGCTGGGGAGTTGGGTCCGTGGTTTCTAGGTTGATTCTGAGGGAGTTGGGTCCGTGGTTTCTAGGTTGATGCTGAGGGAGTTGGGTCCGTGGTTTCTAGGTTGATGCTGAGGGAGTTGGGTCCGTGGTTTCTAGGTTGATGCTGAGGAGTTGGGTCCGTGGTTTCTAGGTTGATGCTGAGGGAGTTGGGTCAAGTGGTTTCTAGGTTGATGCTGAGGAGTTGGGTCCGTGGTTTCTAGGTTGATGCTGAGGGAGTTGGGTCCGTGGTTTCTAGGTTAGTACAGAGTTGATGCTGAGGGAGTTGGGTCCGTGGTTTCTAGGTTGATGCTGAGGAGTTGGGTCCGTGGTTTCTAGGTTGATACTGAGGAGTTAAGGTCCGTGGTTTCTAGGTTGATGCTGAGGGAGTTGGGTCCGTGGTTTCTAGTTGTTGATGCTGAGGGAGTTGGGTCCGTGGATTTCAGGTTGATGCTGAGGGAGTTGGGTCCGTGGTTTCAGGCTGATGCTGAGGGAGTTGGGTCCGTGGTTTCAAGGTTGATGCTGAGGAGTTGGGTCCGTGGTTTCTAGGTTGATGCTGAGGAGTTGGGTCCCGTGGTTTCTAGGTTGATGCTGAGGGAGTTGGGTCCGTGGTTTCTAGGTTGATGCTGGGGAGTTGGGTCCCGATTTGGTTTCTCCAGGTTGATGCTGAGGGAGTTGGGTCCGTGGTTTCTAGGTTGATGCTGAGGGAGTTGGTCCGTGGTTTCTAGGTTGATGCTGAGGGAGTTGGGTCCGTGGTTTCTAGGTTGATGCTGAGGGAGTTGGGTCCATGGTTTCTAGGTTGATGCTGAGGGAGTTGGGTCCGTGGTTTCTGGTTGATGCTGAGGAGTTGGGTCCGTGGTTTCTAGGTTGATGCTGATTGAGTTGGGTCCGTGGTTTCTAGGTTGATGCTGATTGGTTGGGTCCGTGGTTTCTAGGTTGATGCTGAGGGAGGTCCGTGGTTTCTAGGTTGATGCTGATTGGTTGGGTCCGTGTGGTTTCTAGGTTGATGCTGAGGGGAGTTTGGGTCCGTGGTTTCTAGGTTGATGCTGATTGAGTTGGGTCCGTGGTTTCTGAGTTGATGCTGAGGAGTTGGGTCCGTGGTTTCTAGGTTGATGCTGAGGGAGTTGGGTCCGTGGTTTCTAGGTTGATGCTGAGGGAGTTGGGTCCGTGGTCATGGTTTCTAGGTTGATGCTGAGGGGTTGGGTCCGTGGTTTCTAGGTTGATGCTGAGGTTAGGTCCGTGGTTTCATGTTGATGCTGGGGAGTTGGGTCCGTGGTTTCTGGGTTGATGCTGAGGGAGTTGGGTCCGTGGTTTCTAGGTTGATGCTGAGGGAGTTGGGTCCGTGGTTTCTAGGTTGATGCTGAGGGAGTTGGGTCCGTGGTTTCTAGGTTGATGCTGAGGAGTTGGGTCCGTGGTTTCTAGGTTGATGCTGGGGAGTTGGGTCCGTGGTTTCTAGGTTGATGCTGAGGGAGTTGGGTCCGTGGTTTCTAGGTTGATGCTGAGGGAGTTGGGTCCGTGGTTTCTAGGTTGATGCCAGAGGGAGTTGGGTCCGTGGTTTCTAGTTGATGCTGAGTTGGGTCCGTGGTCATGTGTTTCTAGGTTGATGTTGAGAGTTGGGTCCGTGGTTTCTAGGTTGATGCTGAGGGAGTTGGGTCCGTGGTTTTCTAGGTTGATGCTGAGGAGTTGGGTCCGTGGTTTCTAGGTTGATGCTGAGGGGTTGGGTCAAGTGGTTTCTAGGTTGATGCTGAGGGAGTTGGGTCCGTGGTTTCTAGGTTGATGCTGAGGGAGTGGGTCCGTGGTTTCTAGGTTGATGCTGAGGGAGTTGGGTCCGTGGTTTCTAGGTTGATGCTGAGTTGGGTCGTGGTTTCTGGGTTGGGAGTTGGGTCCGTGGTTTCTGGGTTGATGCTGAGGGAGTTGGGTCCGTGGTTTCTAGGTTGATGTTGAGGGAGTTGGGTCCGTGGTTTCTAGTTGATGCTGATTGGTTGGGTCCGTGGTTTCTAGGTTGATGCTGGAGGGAGTTGGGGTCCGTGGTTTCTAGAGTTGATGAGGGAGTTGGGTCCGTGGTTTCTAGGTTGATGCTGGGGAGTTGGGTCCGTCATGGTTTACTGAGGAGTTGATGCTGAGGAGTTGGGTCCGTGGTTTCTGGGTTGATGCTGAGGGAGTTGGGTCCGTGGTTTCTAGTTGATGCTGAGGGAGTTGGGTCCGTGGTTTCTAGGTTGATGCTGATGGTTGGGTCCGTGGGAGTTGGGTCCGTGGTTTCTAGGGCTGATGCTGAGGTTGAGTTGGGTCCGTGGTTTCAAGGTTGATGCTGAGGGAGTTGGGTCCGTGGTTTCTAGGTTGATGCTGAGAGTTGGGTCCGTGGTTTCTGGGTTGATGCTGAGGGGAGTTGGGTCCGTGGTTTCTAGGTTGATGCTGAGGGAGTTAGGTCCGTGGTTTCTAGGTTGATGCTGATTGGTTGGGTCCGTGGTTTCTAGGTTGATGCTGATTGGTTGGGTCCGTGGTTTCTGGGTTGATGCTGATTGGTTGGGTCCGTGGTTTCAGGTTGATGCTGAGGGAGTTGGGTCCGTGGTTTCTAGGTTGATGCTGAGGAGTTGGGTCCGTGGTTTCTAGGTTGATGCTGAGGAGTTGGGTCCGTGGTTTCTAGGTTGATGCTGATTGGTTGGGTCCGTGGTTTCTAGGTTGATGCTGATTGGTTGGGTCCGTGGTTTCTAGGTTGATGCTGATTGGTTGGGTCCGTGGTTTCTGGGTTGATGCTGAGGGAGTTGGGTCCGTGGTTTCTAGGTTGATGCTGATTGATGCTGATTGGGTCCGTGGTTTCTAGGTTGATGCTGAGGAGTTGGGTCCGTGGTTTCTAGGTTGATGCTGATTGGTTGGGTCCGTGGTTTCTAGGTTGATGCTGATTGAGTTGGGTCCGTGGTTTCTAGGTTGATGCTGGGGAGTTGGGTCCGTGGTTTCTAGGTTGATGCTGCTGATTGGTTGGGTCCGTGGTTTCTAGGTTGATGCTGAGGGAGTTGGGTCGTGGGTTTGCTGATTGGTTGGGTCCGTGGTTTCTAGGTTGATGCTGATTAGTTGGGTCCGTGGTTTCTAGGTTGATGCTGAGTTGATGGTTTCTAGGTTGATTGGTTGGGTCCGTGGTTTCTAGGTTGATGCTGAGGGAGTTGGGTCCGTGGTCGAGTCACATGCGATGGATTATCTGGATCATGGCAATTATCGGCTCCACATACGTCTTCTACTTCCACGAGAGGTACCACACACACACACACACACACACACACACTCACGCATGTACACACACACACACACACTCACGCATGTACACACACACACACACACACACACACACACACACACACATGTACACACACACACACACTCACACTCACGCATGTACACACACACACACACTCACACTCACGCATGTACACACACACACACACACACACACACATGTACACACACACACACACTCACGCATGTACACACTCACGCATGTACACACACACACACACTCACACTCACGCATGTACACACACACACCACTCTCCCTGACGTTAATAATCTCAGGTGATGTCACTCCCTGCAGGTATAAACTGTTGGAGTTACTAGGATACGTGGCCATGGGGGCGGGGCCTGCACTTGTCATCCTGTCCAGTGGTAACACACCATTGATTGTCCAGAAACATTTACCTAAAGTCAATGTTCAAGCTTTCAAAGGAGTTTATCCCTAAACCCTGATCGTGTGTGTGTTTGTTGCAGGCGGACAGGGCAGGTTTGTAATGAGCTGGCGGTGGTGTGGGATTTTCACGTAGTGGGTGTGGCCTTCTTTAAGAGCGATGGAGTCGTCCCAGCTCGGGCTCACGCCATCTGGCACCTGTTCGTTGCCATGGGAGCAGCACACTACTCGCTATCTGGAGACACCTGTACACACCTGGACACTGAGACACACACCTACCGTGGTGATAACTGCACAGGGATCTGGTACACACCTGGACACTGAGACACCACCTGACACTGAGACACACACCTGGACACTGAGACACACACCTACCGTGATGATAACTACACAGGATCTGGTCCAGAGCAACACACGGGGATCTGGTCCACACCTGGACACTGAGACACACAGGGACACTGAGACACACACCTACCGTGGTGATAACTACAGGGATCTGGTCCTGTACACACCCTGGACACTGAGACACACACCTACTGTGATGATAACAGGGATCTGGCACACACCTGACACAGACACACACCTGGACACTGAGACACACACACCTACCGTGAAGTGATAACTACACAGGGATCTGGTCTGACCTGGACACTGAGACACACACCTACATCCAACTCTTACAACCTGACACTGAGTACCGTGGTGATAACCACAGGATCTGGTCCACACATGGACACTGAGACACACACAGGACACTGAGACACACACCTACCTGGTGATAACTACACAGGGATCTGGTCCTGTACACACCTGGACACTGAGACACACACCTGGACACTGAGACACACACCTAGAGACAGTGAATCATCAACTACCAGGGATCTGGTCCCTGTACACACCTGGACACTGAGACACACATACCGTGGTGATAACTACACAGGGATCTCTGTCCTTTACACCTGGACACTGAGACACACCTGTGGACACTGAGACACACACCTACCGTGGTGATAACTACACAGGGATCTGGTCCTGTGACACCTGGACACTGAGACACACACCTGGACACTGAGACACACCTACAGTGATGATAACTACACTGAAGGATCTACACACCTGTACAACCTGGACAGTGGATCTGGTCCTGAGACACCTGGACACTGAACACAAGGACTCCACTGGGAATGATGATAACAGGGATCTCTGTCCTGGACACTGAGAGACACCCTGGAATCAGACAACTACGTGGTGATAACAGAAGGATCTGGTCCTGTCCACCTAGAGACAGGAATCAGTCAACTACACAGAAGGATCTCTGTCCAATTAGAAACAGGAATCAGTGACACTGAGACCACCTGGACAGGATCTCTGTCCAATTAGAGACAGGAATCAGTCACACCTACCGTAAAGATCATCAGGGATCTGGACAACATACCTGGACACTGAGCCACTGACACTGAGACACCACCGTGGATGATCATCCAGGGATCTGGCTGACTGGTCAGTGACATCACCTTGCATCAAAGCTGGGACCACAGAGACATGCTGGAAACAGGCTTTGATATCAAGGCCATCAGGACTGTCCAATTAGAGACAGGAACCACTAACTGAGTGATCTCTGTCCAACATAGAGACAGGAATCTAGCCACTTTAATAATTCTGTCCAAATGGATGAAAAATGTATCAGAAGGATCTCTGTTAAACAGGAAAGTCAGCCACTTAATATAATGTTTAGCAGTGAATGGGTCTGTCCAATTAGAGACAGGATTCAGTGAACCAGGATCTCTGTCCAATTAGAGACAGGATTTATGTAACTGATAGGATCTTCATTCCAATTAGAGACAGGTGTGAATAAGGTAGTCCAATTGTGAGAATCAGTCAGATTACCAGAAGGATTACTGTCCAATTGTCAGAACTAGTCAAGCAGAAGGATCTCTGTTAGAAACAGGAATCTGAACTGAAGGATCTCTGCATTAGACATCTGCTAAGGATCTCTGTCCATGTGAAACAGGAATCAGTCAAATTTGAAGGATCTCTGTCCAATTAGAAAACAGGAATCAGTGAACTACCAGAAGGATCTCTTTGTCCAATTAGAGACAGGAGTCAGTGAACTACCAGAAGGATCTTTCTCAGTGAATTGAAGGGATTTGTCCAATTAGAGACAGGAATCAGTGAACTGAAGGATCTCTGTCCAGAAAGGAATCAGTGAACTGAAGGATCTCTGTCCAATTAGAAACAGGAATCAGTGAACTACCAGAAGGATCTCTGTCCAATTAGAGACAGGAATCAGTGAACAGAAGGATCTCTGTCCAATTAGAAACAGGAATCAGTGAACTACCAGAAGGATCTCTGTCCAATTAGAGACAGGAATCAGTCAACTAAAGATCATCAGACCACCCGAGCCACTCTCTGTCCAATTCCAGAAGACAGGAATCAGTCAACTACCGAGAGACTGGATCTCAAGGCCAATTAGAGACAGAATCAGTGAACAACTACAGAATCATACTGAAGGATCTCTGTCCCAATTCAAAATGGAGAAAAATGTATCACTAGTCACTTTAAACAAAGCCACTTAATATAATGTTTATATTATAGAAGGAATCATGAACTGAAGGATCTTCATTCCCTTACACTTGTGTGTATAGAGACAGGAATGCATTGTGAACTGAAGGATCTCTGTCCAATTAAGACAGGAATCATGTGAACTGAAGGATCTCTGTCCAATTAGAGACAGGAATCAATGAACTACCAGAAGGATCTTTCTCTTTGTCCAATTAGAGACAGGAATCAGTGAACTACCAGAAGGATCTCTGTCCAATTAGAGACAGGAATCAGTCAACTACCAGAAGGATCTCTGTCCAATTAGAGACAGGAATCAGTGAACTGAAGGATCTCTGTCCAATTAGAGACAGGAATCAGTGAACTGAAGGATCTCTGTCCAATTAGAGACAGGAATCAGTCAACTACCAGAAGGATCTCTGTCCAATTAGAGACAGGAATCAGTGAACTGAAGGATCTCTGTCCAATTAGAGACAGGAGTCAGTCAACTACCAGAAGGAAGACCTGACCTGCACTACAGTCAACCTCGTTATACTGACACCTTTAAGGAGTAATACTGTGGTACCTTTATACTGACACCTTTAAGGGGTAATACTGTGGTACCTTTATACTGACACCTTTAATGTACCATTATACTGACAGTACTGTGAGTAATACTGTGGTACCTTTATACTGACACCTTTAAGGAGTAATACTGTGGTACCTTTTATACTGACACCTTTAAGGAGTAATACTGTGGTACCTTTATACTGACACCTTTAAGGAGTAATACTGTGGTACCTTTATACTGACACCTTTAAGGAGTAATACTGTGGTACCTTTATACTGACACCTTTAAGGAGTAATACTGTGGTACCTTTATACTGACACCTTTAAGGAGTAATACTGTGGTACCTTTATACTGACACCTTTAAGGAGTAAATACCTTTATACTGGAATTAATGCTGTGGTAGTAATACTGGTACCTTTAAGGGTAATACTTACCTTTACTGACACCTTTAAGGAGTAATACTGACACCTTTGGTACCTTTTATACTGACACCTTTAAGGAGTAATACTGTGGTACCTTTATACTGACCTTTATACTGACACCTTTAAGGAGTAATACTGTACCTTTACACTGACACCTATACTGTGGGAGTACCTTTACACTGACACCTTTAAGTAGTAATACTGTGGTACCTTTATACTGACACCTTTAAGGAGTAATGCTGTGGTACCTTTATACTGACACCTTTAAGGAGTAATACTGTGGGTACCTTTTACTTGACATGGTACCTTTAACTGTGGAGTAATACTGTGGTACCTTTATACTGACACCTTTAAGGAGTAATACTGTGGTACCTTTATACTGACACCTTTAACTGGGAGTAATACTGTGGTACCTTTATACTGACACCTTTAAGGAGTAATACTGTGGTACTGTGGTACCTTTATACTGACACCTTTTAAAGGAGTAATACTGTGGTACCTTTATACTGACACCTTTAAGGAGTAATACTGTGGTACCTTTATACTGACACCTTTAAGGAGTAATACTGTGGTACCTTTAAGGAGTAATACTGACACCTTTAAGGAGTAATACTGTGGTACCTTTATACTGACACCTTTAAGGAGTAATACTGTGGTACCTTTATACTGACACCTTTAAGAGTAATACTGTGGTACCTTTATACTGACACCTTTAACTGTGGAGACACCTTTAAGGGGTAATACTGTGGTACCTTTATACTGACACCTTAAGGAGTAATACTGTGGTACCTTTTTATACTGACACCTTTACGGAGTAATACTGTGGTACCTTTACAGGAGTAATACTGTGGTACCTTTAAGGAGTAATACTGTGGTACCTTTATACTGACACCTTTAAGGAGTAATACTGTGGTACCTTTAAGGAGTAATACTGTGGTACCTTTAACTGGAGACATACTAGTGGACACCTTTAAGGAGACTGTACCTACTGTGGTACCTTTATACTGACACCTTTAAGGAGTAATACTGTGGTACCTTTATACTGACACCTTTAAGGAGTAATACTGTGGTACCTTTATACTTGACACCTTTAAGGAGTAATACTGTGGTACCTTAAGGAGTAATACTGACACCTTTAAGGAGTAATACTGTGGTACCTTTATACTGACACCTTTAAGGAGTAATACTGTGGAACCTTTATACTGACACCTTTTAAGGAGTAATACTGTGGTACCTTTATACTGACACCTTTAAGGAGTAATACTGTGGTACCTTTATACTGACACCTTTAAGGAGTAATACTGTGGTACCTTTTATGACACCTGACACCTTTAAGGAGTAATACTGTGGTACCTTTATACTGACACCTTTAAGGAGTAATACTGTGGTACCTTTATACTGACACCTTTAAGGAGTAATACTGTGGTACCTTTATACTGACACCTTTAAGGAGTAATACTGTGGTACCTTATACTGACACCTTTAAGGAGTAATACTGTGGTACCTTTAAGGAGTAATTTTACACTGACACCTTTAAGTAGTAATACTGTGGGACACCTTTTACTGAGTAATACTGTGGTACCTTTATAGGGTAATACTGTGGTACCTTTATACTGACACCTTTAAGGAGTAATACTGTGGTACCTTTTTATACTGACACCTTTAAGGAGTAAATACCTTTAAGGAGTAATACTGTGGTACCTTTTTATACTGACTTTATACCTTTAAGGAGTAATACTGTGGTACCTTTACACTGACACCTTTAAGTAGTAATACTGTGGTACCTTTATACTGACACCTTTAAGGAGTAATACTGTGGTACCTTTATACTGACACCTTTAAGGAGTAATACTGTGGTACCTTATACTGACACTAGGTAATTTTACACTGACACCTTTAAGTAGTAATACTGTGGTACCTTTATACTGACACCTTTACGGAGTAATACTGTGGTACCTTTATACTGACACCTTTAAGGGGTAATACTGTGGTACCTTTATACTGACACCTTTAAGGAGTAATACTGTGGTACCTTATACTGACACCTTTAAGGAGTAATACCTTTATACTTACACGCTGGGGGAGGTAATACTGTGGTACCTTTAAGGAGTAATACTGTGGTACCTTTATACTGACACCTTTAAGGAGTAATACTGTGGTACCTTTTTTACTGTGGTACCTTTTATAGTGACACCTTTAAGGAGTACTACTGTGGTACCTTTATACTGACACCTTTAAGGAGTAATACTGTGGTACCTTTATACTGACACCTTTAAGGAGTAATACTGTGGTACCTTTATACTTACACCTTTAAGGAGTAATACTGTGGTACCTTTAAGGAGTAATACTGTGTTTGCCTTTATACTGACACCTTTAAGGTAGTAATACTGTGGTACCTTTATAGTGACACCTTTAAGGAGTAATACTGTAACCTTTGTAACACCTTTAAGGTAATAGTACTGGCTACCTTTGTGGCCAATACCTTTATACTGACACCTTTAAGGAGTAATACCTGTGGTACCTTTATACTGACACCTTTAAGGAGTATTACCTGTGGTACCTTTATACTGACACCTTTAAGGAGTAATACTGTGGAACCTTTTATACTGACACCTTTAAGGAGTAATACTGTGGTACCTTTATACTTACACCTTTGGTACCTTTTAATACTGACACCTTTAAGGGGTAATACTGACACCTTTAAGGTACCTTATACTGACACCTTTATGTATTGCTGTGCAATACTGACACCTTTGGTACCTTATACTGACATCTTTAAGGAGTAATACTGTGGTACCTTTATACTGACACCTTTAAGGAGTAATACTGTGGTACCTTTATACTGACACCTTTAAGGGGTAATACTGTGGTACCTTTATACTGACACCTTTAAGGAGTAATACTGTGGTACCTTTAATACTGACATCTTTAAGGAATTTCAGAAATTTCAAATATCTGTGGTACAAAAAGGAGGACTTTCTATTTGACACCTTTAAGGAGTAATACTGTGGTACCTTTATACTGACATCTTTAAGGAGCCTACTTCGACAGTGGTAAACTGACGGATCTTTAAGGGGTAATACTGTGGTACCTTTATACTGAGCCACCTTTAAGTAATACCGATGGTACCATTATACTGACACCTTTAAGGAGATGCTACAGATGGTACCTTTATAGGAGACCAGGAGACTGGTGTCAGCACCATCGACATGCTGGACCAACAGGAGTAATACTGTGGCACTTACCGCAGAGGAGGTATGGACCAGATCAACGAGGACATGAGGAAGGCTGAGAAGAACCTGACACCTGTCCAAGTGCTGTGGCCTCTTATCTGCCCCTGTGACAGGAGTGACATCTGTGGCATGATTCTAAGTACAACACCTTTGGGAGATACTGTGGTACCTTATACAGGAGAGGGAGGATACTGTGGTACCAGGCTGACACCTTTGCATGAGTAATACTGTGGTACCTTTAGCTGACACCTTTAAGGCAGTAATACTGTGGTACCTTACACTGACACCTTTAAGTAGGATTACTTTATACTGTGCTCGGGAGGATGAGATGGACCTTTTATACTGACACCTTTGGATACTGTGGTACCATCATACTGACACCTTTGAAGAACATGGTACCTTTATACTGACACCTTTGGGCTCTGTGGTACCAAGCAGAACAAACTGTGGTACCATCACAGAATACTGTGGTACATACTGACACCTTTAAGGAGTAATACTGATGGCCAACCTTTAACGGAGTAATACTGTGCTCTTTATAGTGACACCTACCTGCTCCCGATTTCAAAATCATCCACCTTTATACTGCCTCACCTTTATGACATCAATACTGTGGTACTCTTTATACTGAGACCAAAGTAAATACCAGGGTACCTTTACACCTACCACGTGCCTTTAAGGAGTAAATACTGTGGTACCTTTAAGGAGTCTCTTCTACACTTTTTAGGACTAGTTCGTGGATTCCTTATACTGACACCATTTAAGGATGTAATACAGTGAACCTTTATACTGACACCGTTGTGAGTAATACTGTGGTACCTTTATACAGACAGCCTTTAAGGAGTAATACTGTGGTAGATGGTTTATACTGACATATATTATTCAGGCCCTAATACTGTGGTAGCTGCTGAGAGGAGGGACGCTTTAAGGAGTAATATGGGAAGTATCAACACATGGTTTCAATGTGCTTGATGCCATTCCATCCACTCATTCCAGCCATTATTTTTGGAGCTGTCCTCACCTAATATGTGCAGTGTGGCTGCTGAAAATATGACCTGAACATCAGAGTTCTCACCGTCTATACTGACCCCTTTGGTCACTGTGGGGTGTCACAGCAGCTGTATATGCAGGGGACCTTTATAAGACAACAGCTCTTCATATCGTGTCATTTGGCTCTTGTAACTACTGTTATTGTTTGAAATGTGCATATTTAATTATTCTTATGAAGTAGAAATGACTTGTGAATACCTTTAGACCTATACCTTTGAATTGAAATAATGTTTGAACAATCTAATATCTGTTTTTTCCCAGCTATAACACACCGAATGATGAAAACATGTTTTCCTTAGAGTAACAACTAATCATTAACCAAAGATCTTGTCACTGTTAGATTTACTCTGCTAGCCTGAGTGCCAGTCAGTTTGTGCTATCATGTCAACTCTTTGGCTGGGATTCAACTCGATCATGCTTTGTCAGCTATGCACATTTAAACGCAATGTTTTCACGTCGGTTGAATCGAACATTACCTCCTTTTTTTTTAAATGTGAAGCGCACAATAAGGCTGACCTACTGCGGTTTGGATGGAATCTCTGCTCTTGACCCTCATTGGCTTGACAATGAATGAGCAATGGAGTTGTCAAGAATACAAACCGATCTGGGACCAGGCTACCTCTCTGCCACCAGTGGATCAAATGCTGTACCTCCCCCTCATTGTTATTTCACTCCTTTCTATTTGAACTGCCACGTTTTCACCTGAGACCTTAAGTTCCAATTTGTAAGTCGCTCTGGATAAGAGCGTCTGCTAAATGACTTAAATGTAAATGTAAATGTAAGGAGTAATACTGTGACACCTTTAAGGAGTAATACTGTGGTACCTTTATACTGACACCTTTAAGGAGTAATACTGTGGTACCTTTAAGGAGTAATACTGTGGTACCTTTAAGGAGTAATACTGTGGTACCTTTATACTGACACCTTTAAGGAGTAATACTGTGACAACTTTAAGGAGTAATACTGTGGTACCTTTATACTGACACCTTTAAGGAGTAATACTGTGGTACCTTTATACTGACACCTTCAAGGAGTAATACTGTGGTACCTTTATACTGACACCTTTAAGGAGTAATACTGTGGTACCTTTAAGGAGTAATACTGTGACACCTTTAAGGAGTAATACTGTGGTACCTTTAAGGAGTAATACTGTGACACCTTTAAGGAGTAATACTGTGACACCTTTAAGGAGTAATACTGTGGTACCTATAAGGAGTAATACTGTGGTACCTTTATACTGACACCTTTAAGGAGTAATACTGTGGTACCTTTATACTGACACCTTTAAGGAGTAATACTGTGGTACCTTTATACTGACACCTTTAAGGAGTAATACTGTGGTACCTTTAAGGAGTAATACTGTGACACCTTTAAGGAGTAATACTGTGACACCTTTAAGGAGTAATACTGTGGTACCTTTAAGGAGTAATACTGTGACACCTTTAAGGAGTAATACTGTGACACCTTTAAGGAGTAATACTGTGGCACCTTTACATTTAAATTCAGGCTGTAACACAAAATGTATACTTTCTGAAGGCACTGTAGATGTCTGTCATTATAGATGGCTCAGTCAGTCCTGTCTAGTATAACTATATCTAGATGGCTCAGTCAGTCCTGTCTAGTATAACTATATCTAGATGTCTCAGTCAGTCCTGTCTAGTATAACTATATCTAGATGGCTCAGTCAGTCCTGTCTAGTATAACTATATCTAGATGTCTCAGTCAGTCCTATCTAGTATAACTATATCTAGATGGCTCAGTCAGTCCTGTCTAGTATAACTATATCTAGATGGCTCAGTCAGTCCTGTTTAGTATAACTATATCTAGATGGCTCAGTCAGTCCTGTCTAGTATAACTACATCTAGATGGCTCAGCCAGTCCTGTCTAGTATAACTATATCTAGATGTCTCAGTCAGTCCTGTCTAGTATAACTATATCTAGATGGCTCAGTCAGTCCTGTCTAGTATAACTATATCTAGATGGCTCAGTCAGTCCTGTTTAGTATAACTATATCTAGATGGCTCAGTCAGTCCTGTCTAGTATAACTATATCTAGATGGCTCAGTCAGTCCTGTCTAGTATAACTATATCTAGATGGCTCAGTCAGTCCTGTTTAGTATAACTACATCTAGATGGCTCAGTCAGTCCTGTCTAGTATAACTATATCTAGATGGCTCAGTCAGTCCTGTTTAGTATAACTACATCTAGATGGCTCAGTCAGTCCTGTCTAGTATAACTATATCTAGGCTCAGTCAGTCCTGTCTAGTATAACTATATCTAGATGGCTCAGTCAGTCCTGTTTAGTATAACTATATCTAGATGGCTCAGTCAGTCCTGTCTAGTATAACTATATCTAGATGGCTCAGTCAGTCCTGTCTAGTATAACTATATCTAGATGGCTCAGTCAGTCCTGTCTAGTATAACTATATCTAGATGGCTCAGTCAGTCCTGTCTAGTATAACTATATCTAGATGGCTCAGTCAGTCCTGTCTAGTATAACTATATCTAGATGGCTCAGTCAGTCCTGTCTAGTATAACTATATCTAGATGTCTCAGTCAGTCCTGTCTAGTATAACTATATCTAGATGGCTCAGTCAGTCCTATCTAGATTAGTATAACTATATCTAGATGGCTCAGTCAGTCCTGTCTAGTATAACTATATCTAGATGGCTCAGTCAGTCCTGTCTAGTATAACTATATCTAGATGTCTCAGTCAGTCCTGTCTAGTATAACTATATCTAGATGGCTCAGTCAGTCCTGTCTAGTATAACTATATCTAGATGGCTCAGTCAGTCCTGTCTAGTATAACTATATCTAGATGGCTCAGTCAGTCCTGTCTAGTATAACTATATCTAGATGGCTCAGTCAGTCCTGTCTAGTATAACTATATCTAGATGGCTCAGTCAGTCCTGTCTAGTATAACTATATCTAGATGGCTCAGTCAGTCCTGTCTAGTATAACTATATCTAGATGGCTCAGTCAGTCCTGTCTAGTATAACTATATCTAGATGGCTCAGTCAGTCCTGTCTAGTATAACTATATCTAGATGGCTCAGTCAGTCCTGTCTAGTATAACTATATCTAGATGGCTCAGTCAGTCCTGTCTAGTATAACTATATCTAGATGGCTCAGTCAGTCCTGTCTAGTATAACTATATCTAGATGGCTCAGTCAGTCCTGTCTAGTATAACTATATCTAGATGGCTCAGTCAGTCCTGTCTAGTATAACTATATCTAGATGGCTCAGTCAGTCCTGTCCTGTCTAGTATAACTATATCTAGATGTCTCAGTCAGTCCTGTCTAGTATAACTATATCTAGATGGCTCAGTCAGTCAGTCAGTCCTGTCTAGTATAACTTCTATATCTAGATGGCTCAGTCAGTCCTGTCTAGTATAACTATGTTGTTCAGTTGTTGTTGTCTCTATATCAAGACTGGTTAACTATATCTAGTGGCTCAGTCCTGTCTAGTATAACTATATCTAGATGGCTCAGTCAGTCCTGTCTAGTAAACTATATCTAGATTACAGTCATTTGTTTGTATAACTATATCTAGATGGCTCAGTCAGTCCTGTCTAGTATAACTATATCTAGATGGCTCAGTCAAAACTGTCTCAGTATAACTATATCTAGATTTGGTCCCAGTCAGTCCTGTCTAGTCAATAACTATACATCAGATGGCTCAGTCAGTCCTCTAGTATAACTATATTAGATGTCTCAGTCAGTCCTGTCTAGTATGTGTATCTAGATTATCAGTTGTGGCACAATAACATATCAAAAATGTCCCAGTATAACTTTTGGCCCTCACTGTATAATAACAAGATATCCTAGTATAACATACAGTCAGTCAGTTTCTGAACATAAATGATTTCAGTCTGTGTAGTGATTATATTTTAGTCTAGTATGTATATCTAGATGGCTCAGTCAGTCCTGTCTAGTATAACTATATCTAGATGGCTCAGTCAGTTGCGTTGGCGTCTCAGTGCCAGCGGGAGGTAGGCGATGGCTCAGGCAGGGGTCTAGAACATATCAGATGGCTCAGTCAGTCCTGTCTAGTATAACTTTCAGATGGCAGTCAGTCCTGTCTAGTATAACTATATCTCTGGTCAGTCAGTCCTGTCTAGTATAACTATATCTAGATGGCTCAGTCAGTCCTGCCACACCAGATGAGACTGCTCTAGTATAACTATATCTAGATGGCTCAGAGTCCTGGAACAGAGAAACCCTAGTCAGTCCTGTCTAGTACACATACAGATGGCTCAGTCAGTCCACACAGTACGCATATCTAGATGGCACACACAGGAACTATATCTAGCTGTAGTGACTGGCTATAGTGAAACATTTAGTAATTTGTCTAGTATAACTATATTTAGATGGCCTGTAGTGACTGACTAACATCTAGATGTCTCAGTCAGGCCTGATGGCTGCTCATGGTGTATAACATATCTAGATGGCTCAGTCAGTCCTGTCTAGTACAACAGTGATATCTAGATGGCCTGATGGCTGCATGGTGCTATATCTAGAGCTCAGGTCCTGGGAGCTATACAGCAGTGAGCCTGTCAGGCCTGATGGCTGCATGGTGCAGTATAGGTCTGATGGCTGCATGGTGCAGTAGGACTGATGGCTGCATGGTGCAGTAGGTAGGGAGCTACCTGTCAGCAGTCAGCCTGTCTGTATGACTAGATGGCTCAGTGGCTGCATGGTGCAGTAGGACTGATGGCTGCATGGTGCAGTAGGTAGGGAGCTACTCTACATGGCAGTGAGCCTGTAGGACTGATGGCTGCATGGTGCAGTAGTATAACTGATGGCTAGATGTACAGTCAGTCCTGTCTAGCTGTAACTGACTGGCAGCATGGCCTGTAGGCCTGATGGCTGCATGGTGCAGTAGGACTGATGGCTGCATGGTGCAGTAGGTAGGGAGCTACTACAGCAGTGAGCCTGTAGGACTGATGGCTGCATGGTGCAGTAGGACTGATGGCTGCATGGTGCAGTATAACTATATCTAGGCTCAGTCAGTGAGTCTACTGATGGCTAGATGGCTCAGTGAGCCTGTAGGCCTGATGGCTGCATGGTGCAGTAGGCTGCATGCTACTACTAGTGAGCAGGACTGATGGCTGCATGGTGCATAGGACTGATGGCTCAGCCTGATGGCTGCAGTAGGTAGGGAGCTACTACAGCAGTGAGCCTGTAGGCCTGATGGCTGCATGGTGCAGTAGGACTGATGGCTGCATGGTGCAGTAGGTAGGGAGCTACTACAGCAGTGAGCCTGTAGGCCTGATGGCTGCATGCAGTTGGTAGGAGCTACTACAGCAGTGAGCCTGTAGGCCTGATGGCTGCATGGTGCAGTAGGCCTGATGGCTGCATGGTGCAGTAGGTAGGAAGCTACTACAGCAGTGAGCCTGTAGGCCTGATGGCTGCATGGTGCAGTAGGCCTGATGGCTGCATGGTGCAGTAGGACTGATGGCTGCATGGTGCAGTAGGTAGGAAGCCACTAGAGCGATTTGAAGTTCCATTTCAAACCTATAATGCAACACTCTGAAAGCCCATTGTGTGTGTTGCCTGGGTATGAGATCGTGGGAATGGGAAGCCCATTGTGTGTTGTGTGTGTGTGTGTGTGTGTGTGTGTGTGTGTGTTACCTGGGTATGAGGTCGTGGAAACGGGAAGCCCATTGTGTGTATGTGTGTGTTACCTGGGAATGAGGTCGTGGGAACGAGAAGCCCATTGTGTGTATGTGTGTGTTACCTGGGTATGAGGTCGTGGGAACGGGAAGCCAGTTTAGCGAGCGCGCTCAGTAAGGAGGTAACCACCCTGGGGGAGGGGCTTCCAGAGGAAGTGATCTCGAAGAGGACTGCCTCCAATGCCTCGAAACAGGAAGTAACCAGATCCACGGAACACCGAGAGTCAAATGACACCGACAGGTACTCACCTAGCACCCACACCTAGCACGCACACACACACACACACACAGGCACACACACAGGCACAGACACACACAGACACACACAGGCACACACAGGCACACACAGGCACACACACAGGCACACAGAAGAGTGTGTATAGCATAGTGTGTGTAGTGTGTATAGTAGAGTGTGTATAGCATAGTGTGTGTAGTGTGTATAGCATAGTGTGTGTAGTGTGTATAGCATAGTGTGTGTAGTGTGTATAGCATAGTGTGTGTATAGTAGAGTGTGTATAGCATAGTGTGTATAGTATAGTGTGTATACAGTACAGTGTGTGTAGTGTGTATAGTAGAGTGTGTATAGTTAGTCCTGACCAAATACTGTGTATAGTATAGTTTATCCAGCATAGTGTGTAAATTGTATTAAGTGTGTATAGTATATGTGATGTAGTTGTCATGTAGAAACTGCATAGTATAGTGTGATGTACATGTGAGTGTGTATAGCATAGTGTGTGTATGTGTGTATAGTATAGTGTGTACTAAATAGTGTGTGTTGTGTATGTACAGTGTATGTAGTATTCTGTGTAGTGTGTATATTATAGTGTATGTTCTCATTTGTAGTGTATATTATGGTGTATATAGCATAGTGTGTGTCAGTGTGTATATTATAGTGTGTATAGTTCTCACCATGTGTAGTATGTATAGCATAGTGTGTAGTTTCACCATGTTGTGTACAACAACAACATATAGTATAGTTGTGCCTTATAACAAGTAGTGTATAGCACCAGTGTGTGTAGTGTGTATAGTGCATAATGTGTGTATAGTCTACCATGTGTATATATTATAGTGTAGTGTGTATAGCATGTGTGTAGTATGTATAGTAGAGTGTTATAGCTGCAGTGTGTGTAGTATGTATAGCATATAGTGTATAGTGTGTAACAATGTATTGAGATAAACTTTTGTTATTGACCAAATATAGTTCTCACCATAATTTGCAAATAAATTCATAAAGAATATTACAATGTGATTTTCTGGATTTGTTTCTCTCATGTGTCTGTCATAGTTGAAGTGAACCTAGTATGTAAGTTCTCAGGCCATGTGTGTATATTATAGTGAATAGTATGTAGTCTGACCAATACATTTGTGTATGCCACCATGTGTGCATGTTATAGTGTATAGTGAGCCTCACCATGTGTGTATATTATAGTGTATAGTATATAGTTCTCACCATGTGTGTATATTATAGTATATAGTATATAGTTCTCACCATGTGCATATTATATGTATAGTATATAGTTCTCACCATGTGTGTATATTATAGTGTATAGTATATAGTTCTCACCATGTGTGTATATTATAGTGTATAGTATATAGTTCTCAGCCATGTGTGTGTATGCATATAGTGTGTAGTTCTCACCATGTGTGTATATTATAGTGTATAGTTCTCAGGCATGTGTGTATATTATAGTGTATAGTATAGTGAGTTCTCACCATGTGTGTATATTATAGTGTATATTATAGTTCTCACAAGGTATTGAGATAAACTTTTATATATTATGGTTATTTTAGTATAATTTCTCACCACATGTGTGTATATTACAGTGTATTTTCTCTCATGTGTGTATATTATAGTGGACCTATAGTACATGAGCCTCTCATCCTGATTTAAGTGTATATTATAGTATATAGTTCTCACCATGCTTTGCAGTTCTGTATACAGCATATAGTTCTCACCATGTGTGTATATTATAGTATATAGTTCTCACCATGTGTGTATATTATAGTATATAGTATGTAGTTCTCACCATGTGTGTTATTATAGTATATAGTATATAGTTCTCACCATGTGTGTATATTATAGTATATAGTTCTCACCATGTGTGTATATTATAGTGTATATATAGTTCTCACCATGTGTGTATATTATAGGAGGGTGTATAGTATATAGTTCTCAGTGTATGTGTATATTATAGTATATAGTTCTCTCACCATGTGTGTATATTATAGTAGTGTATAGTTCTGGGAACATGTGTGTATATTATATAGTATATAGTTCTCACCATGGGTATATTATAGTGTATAGTATATAGTTCTCACCATGTGTGTATATTATAGGAAGTATATAGTTCTCACCATGTGTGTATATTATAGTAGTATATATAGTATAGTTATAGCATATAGTATAGTATGTAGTTCTCACATGTGTGTATATTATAGTGTATGTATATAGTTCTCACCATGTGTATATTATAGTATATAGTATATAGTTCTCACCATATGTGTGTATATTATAGTGTATAGTATATAGTTCTCACCAGTGTGTGTATATTATGTATATATAGTTCTCACCATGTGTGTATATTATAGTGTATAGTATGTAGTTCTCACCACATGTGTGTATATTATAGTGTATATGTATTGTGTATATTATAGTGTATTGACCAAATATAGTTTCTCACCATGTGTGCAAATATTATTATAGTGTATAGTTCTCACCATGTGTGTATATTATAGTGTATAGTATATAGTTCTCACCACCATGTGTGTATATATATATAGTTATAGTATATAGTTCTCACCATTGGTGTGTATATTATAGTGTATAGTATATAGTTCTCACCATGTGTGTATATTATAGTGTATAGTTCTCACCATGTGTGTATAGTATATAGTTCTCACCATGTGTATATTATAGTATGTAGTTCTCACCATGTGTGTATATTATAGTGTATAGTATATAGTTCTCACCATGTGTGTATATTATAGTGTATAGTATATAGTTCTCACCATGTGTGTATATTATAGTATATAGTATATAGTTCTCACCACATGTGTGTATATTATAGTATATAGTTCTCACCATGTGTGTATATTATAGTGTATAGTATGTAGTTCTCACCATGTGTGTATGTTATAGTATATAGTATGTAGTTCTCAATGTGTGTATATTATAGTGTATAGTATATAGTTCTCACCATGTGTGTATATTATAGTGTATAGTATATAGTCTCACCACATGTGTGTATATTATAGTATATAGTATATAGTTCTCACCATGTGTGTATATTATAGTATATAGTTCTCACCACATGTGTGTATATTATAGTATATAGTTCTCACCATGTGTGTGTATTATAGTGTATAGTATGTAGTTCTCACCATGTGTGTGTATATTATAGTATATAGTTCTCACCATGTGTGTATATTATAGTATATAGTTCTCACCATGTGTGTATATTATAGTATATAGTTCTCACCATGTGTGTATATTATAGTATATAGTATGTAGTTCTCACCACATGTGTGTATATTATAGTATATAGTTCTCACCATGTGTGTATATTATAGTATATAGTTCTCACCATGTGTGTATATTATAGTATATAGTTCTCACCACATGTGTGTATATTATAGTGTATAGTATATAGTTCTCACCATGTGTGTATATTATAGTGTATAGTTCTCACCACATGTGTGTATATTATAGTATATAGTATATAGTTCTCACCACATGTGTGTATATTATAGTGTATAGTATATAGTTCTCACCATGTGTGTATATTATAGTGTATATAGTTCTCACCACATGTGTGTATATTATAGTGTATAGTATATAGTTCTCACCATGTGTGTATATTATAGTATATAGTATATAGTTCTCACCATGTGTATATTATAGTGTATAGTATATAGTTCTCACCATGTGTGTATATTATAGTATAGTATGTAGTTCTAGTGTATATAGTAGTTCTCACCATGTGTGTATATTATAGTGTATAGTATATAGTTCTCACCATGTGTGTATATTATAGTGTATAGTATATAGTTTCACCACATGTGTGTGTATATTATAGTATATAGTTCTCACCATGTGTGTATCACCATGTTATAGTATATAGTTCTCACCATGTGTGTATATTATAGTGTATAGTATATAGTTCTCACCATGTGTGTATATTATAGTGTATAGTAGTTCTCACCATGTGTGTATATTATAGTGTATAGTATATAGTTCTCACCATGTGTGTATATATATATATATGTGTGTATATATAGTATATAGTTCTCACCATGTGTGTATATTATAGTGTAGTTAGTATATAGTTAGTTCTCACCACATGTGTGTATATTATAGTATATAGTATATAGTTCTCACCATGTGTGTATATTATAGTGTATAGTATATAGTTCTCACCATGTGTGTATATTATAGTATATAGTTCTCACCATGTGTGTATATTATAGTATATAGTATATAGTTCTCACCATGTGTGTATATTATAGTGTATAGTATATAGTTCTCACCATGTGTGTATATTATAGTGTATAGTATATAGTTCTCACCATGTGTGTATATTATAGTGTATAGTATATAGTTCTCACCATGTGTGTATATTATAGTGTATAGTATATAGTTCTCACCATGTGTGTATATTATAGTATATAGTATATAGTTCTCACCATGTGTGTATATTATAGTATATAGTATATAGTTCTCACCATGTGTGTATATTATAGTGTATAGTATATAGTTCTCACCACATGTGTGTATATTATAGTGTATAGTATATAGTTCTCTCACCATGTGTGTATATTATAGTGTATAGTATATAGTTCTCACCATGTGTGTATATTATAGTGTATAGTATATAGTTCTCACCATGTGTGTATATTATTATAGTATATAGTTCTCACACATGTGTATATTATAGTGTATAGTTCTCACCATGTGTGTATATTATAGTGTATAGTATATAGTTCTCACCATGTGTGTATATTATAGTATATAGTTCTCACCATGTGTGTATATTATAGTGTATAGTATATAGTTCTCACCATGTGTGTATATTATAGTATATAGTATATAGTTCTCACCATGTGTGTATATTATAGTATATAGTATGTAGTTCTCACCATGTGTGTATATTATAGTATATAGTTCTCACCATGTGTGTGTATATTATAGTGTATAGTATGTAGTTCTCACCATGTGTGTATATTATAGTATATAGTATATAATAGTGTATAGTATATAGTTCTCACCACATGTGTGTATATTATAGTATATAGTATATAGTTCTCACCATGTGTGTATATTATAGTATAGTATAGTCACCATGTGTGTATATTATAGTATATAGTTCTCACCATGTGTGTGTATATTATAGTGTATAGTATGTAGTTCTCACCATGTGTGTATATTATAGTATATAGTATATAGTTCTCACCACATGTGTGTATATTATAGTGTATAGTGTATAGTTCTCACCATGTGTGTATATTATAGTGTATAGTATATAGTTCTCACCATGTGTGTATATTATAGTGTATAGTATATAGTTCTCACCATGTGTGTATATTATAGTATAGTATATAGTTCTCACCATGTGTGTATATTATAGTGTATAGTATATAGTTCTCACCATGTGTGTATATTATAGTATAGTATGTAGTTCTCACCATGTGTGTATATTATAGTGTATAGTATATAGTTCTCACCACATGTGTGTATATTATAGTGTATAGTATATAGTTCTCACCATGTGTGTATATTATAGTGTATAGTATATAGTTCTCACCATGTGTGTGTATATTATAGTATATAGTTCTCACCATGTGTATATATAGTGTATGTATAGTTCCCACCATGTGTGTATATTATAGTGTATAGTATATAGTTCTCACACATGTGTGTATATTATAGTTCTCACCACATGTATATTATAGTATATAGTTCTCACCATGTGTGTATATTATAGTATATAGTATATAGTTCTCACCATGTGTGTATATTATAGTGTAGTTCTATGTGTGTATATTATAGTATATAGTTCTCACTACATGTGTGTATATTATAGTGTATAGTATATAGTTCTCACCATGTGTGTGTATATTATAGTGTATAGTATATAGTTCTCACCATGTGTGTATATTATTATAGTATATAGTCTCACCATGTGTGTATATTATAGTATATATATGTGTGTATATATAGTATATAGTATATAGTTCTCACCATGTGTGTATATTATAGTGTATAGTATATAGTTCTCACCATGTGTGTATATTTATAGTGTATAGTATATAGTTCTCACCATGTGTGTATATTATAGTATAGTATATAGTTCTCACCATGTGTGTATATTATATTATAGTATATAGTTCTCACCATGTGTGTATATTATAGTATATAGTATATAGTTCTCACCATGTGTGTATATTATAGTGTATAGTATATAGTTCTCACCATGTGTGTATATTATAGTATATAGTTCTCACCATGTGTGTATATTATAGTGTATAGTATGTAGTTCTCACCATGTGTGTATATTATAGTGTATAGTATATAGTCTCACCCATGTGTATATTATAGTGTATAGTATATAGTTCTCACCATGTGTGTATATATATATATATAGTATAGTTCTCACCATGTGTGTATATTATAGTGTATAGTATATAGTTCTCACCATGTGTGTATATTATAGTGTATAGTATATAGTTCTCACCATGTGTGTATTATAGTGTATAGTATATAGTTCCTCACCATGTGTATATTATATTATAGTATATAGTTCTCACCATGTGTGTATATTATGTATAGTTATAGTTCCAACCATGTGTATATTATAGTGTATAGTATATAGTTCTCAACATGTGTGTATATTATAGTGTATAGTATATAGTTCTCACCATGTGTGTATATTATAGTATATAGTCTCAACCACATGTGTGTATATTATAGTGTATAGTATATAGTTCTCACCATGTGTGTATATTATAGTGTATAGTATAGTTCTCACCATGTGTGTATATTATAGTATATAGTTCTCACCATGTGTGTATATTATAGTGTATAGTATATAGTTCTCACCATGTGTGTATATTATAGTATATAGTATATAGTTCTCACCACATGTGTGTATATTATAGTGTATAGTATATAGTTCTCACCATGTGTGTATATTATAGTGTATAGTATATAGTTCTCACCATGTGTGTATATTATAGTATATAGTATATAGTTCTCACCATGTGTGTATATTATAGTATATAGTTCTCACCATGTGTGTATATTATAGTATATAGTTCTCACCATGTGTGTATATTATAGTATATAGTTCTCACCACATGTGTGTATATTATAGTATATAGTTCTCACCATGTGTGTATATTATAGTATATAGTTCTCACCATGTGTGTATATTATAGTATATAGTTCTCACCACATGTGTGTATATTATAGTATATAGTTCTCACCATGTGTATTATATTATAGTATATAGTTCTTGTATATTATAGGCATATAGTTCTCACCACGTGTGTACATTATAGTGTATAGTATATAGTTCTCACACATGTGTGTATATTATAGTGTATAGTAGTTCTCCTCACCATGTGTGTATATTATAGTGTATAGTATATAGTTCTCACCATGTGTGTATTATAGTGCATAGTATATAGTTCTCACCATGTGTGTATATTATAGTGTATAGTATATAGTTCTCACCCATGTGCATAATATTATAGTATATAGTTCTCACCATGTGTGTATTATAGTGTATAGTATATAGTTCTCAACATGTGTGTATATTATAGTGTATAGTATATAGTCTCACCATGTGTGTATATTATAGTGTATAGTATATAGTCTCACCATGTGTGTATTAGTGTATAGTATATAGTCTCTACATGTGTGTATATTATAGTATATAGTTCTCACCATGTGTGTATATTATAGTATAGTATATAGTTCCCACCATGTGTGTATATTATAGTGTATAGTATATAGTTCTCACCATGTGTGTGTATATTATTATAGTGTATAGTTCTCACCATGTGTGTATATTATAGTATATAGTTCTCACCATGTGTGTATATTATAGTATATGGTATATAGTTCTCACCTCATGTGTGTATATTATAGTGTATAGTATGTAGTTCTCACCATGTGTGTATATTATATTATAGTGTATAGTATATAGTTCTCACACCATGTGTGTATATTATAGTGTATAGTATATAGTTCTCACTTTACATGTGTGTATATTATAGTATATAGTATATAGTTCTCACCACATGTGTGTATATTATAGTGTATAGTATATAGTTCTCACCATGTGTGTATATTATAGTATATAGTTCTCACCCATGTGTGTATATTATAGTATATAGTATATAGTTCTCACCATGTGTGTATTATATTATAGTATATAGTTCTCACCACATGTGTGTATATTATAGTATAGTATGTAGTTCTCACCATGTGTGTATAGTATATATAGTGTATTATAGTATATAGTTTCTCACCATGTGTGTATATTATAGTGTATAGTATATAGTTCTCACCATGTGTGTATATTATAGTATATAGTTCTCACACATGTGTGTATATATTATAGTGTATAGTATGTAGTTCTCACCATGTGTATATTATAGTGTATAGTATATAGTTCTCACCATGTGTGTATATTATAGTATAGTTCTCACCATGTGTATATTATAGTGTATAGTATATAGTTCTCACCATGTGTGTATATTATAGTATATAGTTCTCACCACGTGTGTATATTATAGTGTATAGTATGTAGTTCTCACCACATGTGTGTATATTATAGTGTATAGTATGTAGTTCTCACCATGTGTCATTGTGTAGTATAGTTCTCACCATGTGTGTATAGTATGTAGTTCTCACCATGTGTGTATATTATAGTATATAGTATATAGTTCTCACCACATGTGTGTATATTATAGTGTATAGTGTATAGTTCTCACCATGTGTGTATATTATAGTATATAGTTCTCACCATGTGTGTGTATATTATAGTGTATAGTATGTAGTTCTCACCATGTGTGTATATTATAGTGTATAGTATATAGTTCTCACCATGTGTGTATATTATAGTGTATAGTTCTCACCATGTGTGTATATTATAGTATATAGTTCTCACCATGTGTGTATATTATAGTGTATAGTATGTAGTTCTCACCATGTGTGTGTATATTATAGTGTATAGTATATAGTTCTCACCATGTGTGTGTATTATAGTATATAGTATATAGTTCTCACCATGTGTGTATATTATAGTGTATAGTATATAGTTCTCACCATGTGTGTATATTATAGTATATAGTATGTAGTTCTCACCACATGTGTGTATATTATAGTGTATAGTATATAGTTCTCACCATGTGTGTATATTATAGTGTATAGTATATAGTTCTCACCATGTGTGTATATTATAGTATATAGTATATAGTTCTCACCACATGTGTGTATATTATAGTGTATAGTATATAGTTCTCACTACATGTGTGTATATTATAGTGTATAGTATATAGTTCTCACCATGTGTGTATATTATAGTATATAGTTCTCACCATGTGTGTATATTATAGTGTATAGTATATAGTTCTCACTACATGTGTGTTATATTATAGTATATAGTTCTCACCATGTGTGTATGTTATAGTTATAGTGTAGTTCTCACCATGTGTGTATATTATAGTAGTATATAGTCTCTCACCATGTGTGTGTATATTATAGTGTATAGTTCCCACCACATGTGTGTATATTATAGTATAGTTCTCACCATGTGTGTATATTATAGTGTATAGTATAGTTCTCACCATGTGTGTATATTATTATAGTATATAGTTCTCACCATGTGTGTATATTATAGTGTATAGTATATAGTTCTCACCTGTGTATATTATAGTATATGTATGTAGTTCTCACCATGTGTGTATATATTATAGTGTATAGTTCTCACCATGTGTGTATATTATAGTGTATAGTATATAGTTCTCACCATGTGTATATGTATATTATAGTGTAGTTCTCACCCATGTGTGTATATTATAGTATAAGTATATAGTTCCCACCATGTGAAGTAGTATTATAGTGTATAGTATGTAGTTCCTCACCATGTGTGTATATTATAGTGTATAGTATATAGTTCTCAACATGTGTATATTATAGTGTATAGTATGTAGTTCTCAACATGTGTGTATATTATAGTATATAGTTCTCACTACATATGTATATTATAGTGTATAGTATATAGTTCACCATGTGTGTATATTATAGTATATAGTTCTATGTATATTATAGTATATAGTTCTCACCATGTGTGTATATTATAGTATATAGTATATAGTTCTCACCACATGTGTATATTATAGTATAGTATAGTTCCACCATGTGTGTATATTATAGTGTATAGTATATAGTTCTCACCATGTGTGTATATTATAGTGTATAGTATATAGTTCTCACACATGTGTGTATATAGTTCTATAGTGTATATTATAGATATATATATAGTTCTCACCATGTTATATTATAGTATATAGTATGTAGTTCTCACCATGTGTGTGTATATTATAGTATAGTATATAGTTCTCACCATGTGTGTATATTATAGTATATAGTATATAGTTCTCACCACATGTGTGTATATTATAGTATAGTATATAGTTCTCACCATGTGTGTATATTATAGTATATAGTTCTCACCATGTGAAATGTATATTATAGTATATGTATAGTGTGTATATTATAGTGTATAGTATATAGTCTCACCATGTGTATATTATAGTATATAGTATATAGTTCTCCCACATGTGTGTATATTATAGTGTATAGTATGTAGTTCTCAACTATGTGTGTATATTATAGTGTATAGTATATAGTTCTCACCATGTGTGTATATATATTATAGTATATAGTTCCCACCACATGTGTGTAGTTATAGTATATAGTTCTCACATGTGTGTATATTATATGTATAGTATATAGTTCTCACCATGTGTGTGTATATTATAGTATATAGTTCTCACCATGTGTGTATATTATAGTGTATAGTTCTCACCATGTGTGTATATTATAGTATATAGTATGTAGTTTCTCAGTTCTCCATGTGTGTATATTATAGTGTATAGTATATAGTTCTCACCATGTGTGTATATTATAGTATATATATATAGTTCTCACCACGTGTGTATATTATAGTGTATAGTATATAGTTCTCACCATGTGTGTGTATATTATAGTATATAGTATATAGTTCTCACCATGTGTGTATATTATAGTGTATAGTATATAGTATATAGTTCTCACCACATGTGTGTATATTATAGTATATAGTATATAGTTCTCACCATGTGTGTGTATATTATAGTATATAGTATATAGTTCTGAACCATGTGTGTATATTATAGTATATAGTATATAGTTCTCACCATGTGTGTATATTATAGTGTATAGTTCTCACCATGTGTGTATATTATAGTGTATAGTATATAGTTCTCACCACATGTGTGTATATTATAGTGTATAGTATGTAGTTCTCACCATGTGTGTATATTATAGTGTATAGTATATAGTTCTCACCATGTGTATATTATAGTGTATAGTATATAGTTCTCACCACATGTGTGTATATTATAGTATATAGTTCTCACTACATGTGTGTATATTATAGTGTATAGTATATAGTTCTCACCACATGTGTGTATATTATAGTGTATAGTATATAGTTCTCACCATGTGTGTGTATATTATAGTATGTAGTTCTCACCATGTGTGTATATTATAGTATATAGTATATAGTTCTCACCACCATGTGTGTATATTATAGTATATAGTATGTAGTTCTCACCATGTGTGTATATTATTATAGTATATAGTATGTAGTTCTCACCATGTGTGTATATTATAGTGTATAGTATATAGTTCTCACCACATGTGTGTATATTATAGTATATAGTTCTATGTGTATATTATAGTATATAGTTCTCACCATGTGTGTATATTATAGTATATAGTATGTAGTTCTCACCACATGTGTGTATATTATAGTGTATAGTATATAGTTCTCACCATGTGTGTATATTATAGTATATAGTTCTCACCATGTGTGTATATTATAGTATATAGTATATAGTTCTCACCATGTGTATATTATAGTGTATAGTATATAGTTCTCACCATGTGTGTATATTATAGTATATAGTATATAGTCTCACATGTGTGTATATTATGTGTGTATGTAGTTCTATATTATAGTGTATAGTTCTCACCATGTGTGTGTATATTATAGTGTATAGTATATAGTTCTCACCATGTGTGTGTATATTATAGTATATAGTTCCCACCATGTGTGTATATTATAGTGCATATAGTATATAGTTCTCACACATGTGTATATTATAGCATATAGTATATAGTTCTCACCATGTGTGTGTATTATAGTATATAGTATATAGTTCTCACCCTGTGTGTGTATATTATAGTGTATAGTATGTAGTCTCCCATGTGTGTATATTATAGTATATAGTATGTAGTTCTCACCATGTGTGTGTATATTATAGTGTATAGTAGTTCTCACCATGTGTGTATATTATAGTATATAGTATATAGTTCTCACCACATGTGTGTATATTATAGTATATAGTATGTAGTTCTCACCATGTGTGTATATTATAGTATATAGTATGTAGTTCTCACCATGTGTGTATTATAGTATATAGTGTAGTTCTCACCACATGTGTGTATATTATAGTATATAGTATATAGTTCTCACCATGTGTGTGTATATTATAGTGTATAGTATGTAGTTCTCACCACATGTGTGTATATTATATTATAGTATATAGTTTCTCACCATGTGTGTAGTTCTATTATAGTGTATAGTATATAGTTCTCACCATGTGTGTATATTATAGTGTATAAAGTATATAGTTCTCACCACATGTGTGTATATTATAGTGTATAGTATATAGTTCTCATATTATAGTATATAGTTCTCACCATGTGTGTATATTATAGTGTATAGTATGTAGTTCTCTCACCACATGTGTGTATATTATAGTGTATAGTATATAGTTCTCACCATGTGTATATTATAGTATATAGTTCTCACCATGTGTGTATATTATATAAATAGTATATAGTTCTCACCACATGTGTGTGTATATTATAAATATAGTATATAGTTCTCACCACATGTGTGTATATTATAAAGATGTATAGTATGTAGTTCTCACCATGTGTGTATATTATAGTGTATAGTATATAGTTCTCACCATGTGTGTATATTATAGTGTATAGTTCTCACCACTGTGTGTATATTATAGT
>NW_027038527.1:0-32315 GCF_034236695.1 Oncorhynchus nerka
ACTTAAAAACGGTGACCCCGGACATGCCGAATTTGCGACATTCTGGAAAGGACCCCAAAAATAATTTTTAACCATTTTCACAAAAAGTGATTTTTAAATTTATTTTTCACAAAAAAGTGATTTTTAAATTTATTTTTCAGGACTTAAAAACGGTGACCCCGGACATGCGAATTTGCGACATTCTGGAAAGGACCCCAAAAAATAATTTTTAACCATTTTCACAAAAAGTGATTTTTAAATTTATTTTTCGGGACTTAAAAACGGTGACCCCGGACATGCCGAATTTGCGACATTCTGGAAAGGACCCAAAAAATAATTTTTAACCATTTTCACAAAAAAGTGATTTTTAATTTATTTTTCGGGACTTAAAAACGGTGACCCGGACATGCCGAATTTGCGACATTCTGGAAAGGACCCAAAAAATAATTTTTAACCATTTTCACAAAAAGTGATTTTTAAATTTATTTTTCGGGACTTAAAATTTTTCGGTGACCCCGGACATGATTTGCGACATTCTGGAAAGGACCCAAAAATAATTTTTAACCATTTTCACAAAAAAGTGATTTTTAAATTTATTTTTCGGGACTTAAAACGGTGACCCCGGACATGCCGAATTTGCGACATTCTGGAAAGGACCCAAAAAATAATTTTTAACCATTTTCACAAAAAAGTGATTTTTTTTTATTTTTCACAAAAAGGATTTTTAAAATTTATTTTTTCGGACTTGACGGACAAAATTTGCGACATTCTGGAAAGGACCCAAAAAATAATTTTTAACCATTTTCACAAAAAAGTGATTTTTTAAATTTTTTTCGGGACTTAAAACGGTGACCCCGGACATGCCGAATTTGCGACATTCTGGAAAGGACCCAAAAAATAATTTTTAACCATTTTCACAAAAAGTGATTTTTAAATTTATTTTTGGGACTTAAAAAGTGACCCCGGACATGCCGAATTTGCGACATTCTGGAAAGGACCCAAAAATAATTTTTAACCATTTTCACAAAAAAGTGATTTTTTTTTTTTTAAATTTTTTCGGGACTTAAAAACGGTGACCCCGGACATGCCGAATTTGCGACATTCTGGAAAGGACCCAAAAAATAATTTTAACCATTTTCACAAAAAAGTGATTTTTAAATTGTATTTTTTTTTGACCCGGACAAATTTGCGACATTCTGGAAAGGACCCAAAAATAATTTTTAACCATTTTCAAAAAAGTGATTTTTAAATTTATTTTTCTGGGGACTTAAAAATTTTCACAAAAAATGATTTTTTAATTTTATTTTTTGACCCCGGACATGCCGAATTTGCGACATTCTGGAAAGGACCCAAAAAATAATTTTTAACCATTTTCACAAAAAAGTGATTTTTAAATTTATTTTGGGACAAAAAAGTGATTTTTTAATTTATTTTTTTCGGGACTTAAAAAGTGACCCCGGACATGCGAATTTGCGACATTCTGGAAAGGACCCAAAAAATAATTTTTAACCATTTTCACAAAAAAGTGATTTTTAAAAAAATTGATTTTTCGGGACTTTTTCGGACAAATTTGCGACATTCTGGAAAGGACCCAAAAATAATTTTTAACCATTTTCACAAAAAAGTGATTTTTTAAATTTATTTTTCAGGACTTAAAAAGGTGACCCCGGACATGCCGAATTTGCGACATTCTGGAAAGGACCCAAAAAATAATTTTTAACCATTTTCACAAAAAAAAAGTGATTTTTAAATTTATTTTTCACAAAAATGATTTTTTAATTTTTTATAAGGACTTAAAACGGTGACCCCGGACATGCCGAATTTGCGACATTCTGGAAAGGACCCAAAAAATAATTTTTAACCATTTTCACAAAAAAGTGATTTTTAAATTTATTTTTCAGGACTTAAAAACGGTGACCCCGGACATGCCGAATTTGCGACATTCTGGAAAGGACCCAAAAAATAATTTTTAACCATTTTCACAAAAAGTGATTTTTTTAAATTTATTTTTCGGGACTTAAAAACGGTGACCCCGGACATGCCGAATTTGCGACATTCTGGAAAGGACCCAAAAATAATTTTTAACCATTTTCACAAAAAAGTGATTTTTAAATTTATTTTTTCACAAAAAAGTGATTTTTAAATTTATTTTTTCTGGACTTAAAAACGGTGACCCCGGACATGCGAATTTGCGACATTCTGGAAAGGACCCAAAAAATAATTTTTAACCATTTTCACAAAAAAGTGATTTTTAAATTTATTTTTCGGGACTTAAAAACGGTGACCCGGACATGCGAATTTGCGACATTCTGGAAAGGACCCAAAAAATAATTTTTAACCATTTTCACAAAAAAGTGATTTTTAAATTTATTTTTCACAAAAAAGTGATTTTTTAAATTTATTTTTCGGGACTTAAAAACGGTGACCCCGGACATGCGAATTTGCGACATTCTGGAAAGGACCCAAAAATAATTTTTAACCATTTTCACAAAAAAGTGATTTTTTAAGTGACTTAAAAACGGTGACCCGGACATGCGAATTTGCGACATTCTGGAAAGGACCCAAAAAATAATTTTTAACCATTTTCACAAAAAAGTGATTTTTTAAATTTATTTTTCAGGACTTAAAAACGGTGACCCCGGACATGCCGAATTTGCGACATTCTGGAAAGGACCCAAAAATAATTTTTAACCATGATTTTTTTAACCATTTTCACAAAAAAGTGATTTTTAATTTATTTTTTCGGGACTTAAAAACGGTGACCCCGGACATGAATTTGCGACATTCTGGAAAGGACCCAAAAAATAATTTTTAACCATTTTCACAAAAAAGTGATTTTTTTTTAAATTTATTTTTTCGGGACTTAAAAACGGTGACCCGGACATGCCGAATTTGCGACATTCTGGAAAGGACCCCAAAAATAATTTTTAACCATTTTCACAAAAAAGTGATTTTTTAAATTTATTTTTTCAGGACTTAAAAACGGTGACCCCGGACATGCCGAATTTGCGACATTCTGGAAAGGACCCCAAAAATAATTTTTAACCATTTTCACAAAAAAGTGATTTTTAAATTTATTTTTCACAAAAAAGTGATTTTTTTTAAATTTATTTTTCGGGACTTAAAACGGTGACCCGGACATGCCGAATTTGCGACATTCTGGAAAGGACCCCAAAAATAATTTTTAACCATTTTCACAAAAAAGTGATTTTTAAATTTAAAAAAAAGTGATTTTTTAAATTTATTTTTTTGGACTTAAAAATGGTGACCCCGGACATGCCGAATTTGCGACATTCTGGAAAGGACCCAAAAATAATTTTTAACCATTTTCACAAAAAAGTGATTTTTAAATTTATTTTTCGGACTTAAAAACGGTGACCCCGGACATGCCGAATTTGCGACATTCTGGAAAGGACCCAAAAAATAATTTTTAACCATTTTCACAAAAAAGTGATTTAAAAAAAATCACAAAAAAATGATTTTTTAATTTTATTTTTTCGGGACTTAAAAACGGTGACCCCGGACATGCCGAATTTGCGACATTCTGGAAAGGACCCAAAAAATAATTTTTAACCATTTTCACAAAAAAGTGATTTTTTAAATTTATTTTTCGGGACTTAAAAACGGTGACCCCGGACATGCGAATTTTTCTGGAAAGGACCCCAAAAATAATTTTTAACCATTTTCACAAAAAAGTGATTTTTAAATTTATTTTTTCGGGACTTAAAAACGGTGACCCGGACATGCCGAATTTGCGACATTCTGGAAAGGACCCAAAAATAATTTTTAACCATTTTCACAAAAAAAAAAAGTGATTTTTAAATTTATTTTTCGGGACTTAAAAACGGTGACCCGGACATGCGAATTTGCGACATTCTGGAAAGGACCCCAAAAATAATTTTTAACCATTTTCACAAAAAAGTGATTTTTTTAAATTTATTTTTCACAAAAAAGTGATTTTTTTAAATTTATTTTTCGGGACTTAAAAACGGTGACCCCGGACATGCCGAATTTGCGACATTCTGGAAAGGACCCAAAAAAAAAATAATTTTTAACCATTTTCACAAAAAAGTGATTTTTAAATTTATTTTTCGGGACTTAAAAACGGTGACCCGGACATGCCGAATTTGCGACATTCTGGAAAGGACCCAAAAATAATTTTTAACCATTTTCACAAAAAAGTGATTTTTAAATTTTTTTTCACAAAAAAGTGATTTTTAAATTTATTTTTCGGGACTTAAAAACGGTGACCCCGGACATGCCGAATTTGCGACATTCTGGAAAGGACCCAAAAATAATTTTTAACCATTTTCACAAAAAAGTGATTTTTAAATTTATTTTTCGGGACTTAAAAACGGTGACCCGGACATGCCGAATTTGCGACATTCTGGAAAGGACCAAAAAATAATTTTTAACCATTTTCACAAAAAAGTGATTTTTTTAAATTTATTTTTCGGGACTTAAAAACGGTGACCCCGGACATGCCGAATTTGCGACATTCTGGAAAGGACCCAAAAATAATTTTTAACCATTTTCACAAAAAAGTGATTTTTAAATTTATTTTTCACAAAAAAGTGATTTTTTAAATTTATTTTTTCGGGACTTAAAAACGGTGACCCCGGACATGCCGAATTTGCGACATTCTGGAAAGGACCCAAAAATAATTTTTAACCATTTTCACAAAAAAGTGATTTTTTAAATTTATTTTTCACAAAAAAGTGATTTTTTTAAATTTATTTTTCGGGACTTAAAAAGCGGTGACCCCGGACATGCCGAATTTGCGACATTCTGGAAAGGACCCAAAAAATAATTTTTAACCATTTTCACAAAAAAGTGATTTTTAAATTTATTTTTCAGGACTTAAAAGCGGTGACCCGGACATGCCGAATTTGCGACATTCTGGAAAGGACCCAAAAATAATTTTTAACCATTTTCACAAAAAAGTGATTTTTAAATTTTTTTTTCGGGACTTAAAAAGGTGACCCCGGACATTTTTTGCGACATTCTGGAAAGGACAAAAAAATAATTTTTAACCATTTTCACAAAAAAGTGATTTTTTAAATTTATTTTTCGGGACTTAAAACGGTGATTTTTTAAATTTGCGACATTCTGGAAAGGACCCAAAAAAATAATTTTTAACCATTTTCACAAAAAAGTGATTTTTAAATTTATTTTTCGGGACTTAAAAACGGTGACCCCGGACATGCCGAATTTGCGACATTCTGGAAAGGACCCAAAAATAATTTTTAACCATTTTCACAAAAAAGTGATTTTTTAAATTTATTTTTCACAAAAAAGTGATTTTTAAATTTATTTTTCGGGACTTAAAAACGGTGACCCCGGACATGCCGAATTTGCGACATTCTGGAAAGGACCCAAAAATAATTTTTAACCATTTTCACAAAAAAGTGATTTTTAAATTTATTTTTCACAAAAAGTGATTTTTAAATTTATTTTTCGGGACTTAAAAACGGTGACCCCGGACATGCCGAATTTGCGACATTCTGGAAAGGACCCAAAAATAATTTTTAACCATTTTCACAAAAAAGTGATTTTTAAATTTATTTTTTTCGGGACTTAAAAACGGTGACCCCGGACATGCCGAATTTGCGACATTCTGGAAAGGACCAAAAAATAATTTTTAACCATTTTCACAAAAAAGTGATTTTTAAATTTATTTTCGGGACTTAAAAAAGTGATTTGCGACATTCTGGAAAGGACCCAAAAATAATTTTTTCACAAAAAAAGTGATTTTTTAATTTATTTTTCGGGACTTAAAAACGGTGACCCCGGACATGCCGAATTTGCGACATTCTGGAAAGGACCCAAAAATAATTTTTAACCATTTTCACAAAAAAGTGATTTTTAAATTTATTTTTCACAAAAAAGTGATTTTTAAATTTATTTTTCGGGACTTAAAAACGGTGACCCGGACATGCCGAATTTGCGACATTCTGGAAAGGACCCAAAAATAATTTTTAACCATTTTCACAAAAAAGTGATTTTTTAAATTTATTTTTCAAAAAAAGTGGACTTAAAAACGGTGACCCCGGACATGCCGAATTTGCGACATTCTGGAAAGGACCCAAAAATAATTTTTAACCATTTTCACAAAAAAGTGATTTTTTTTCACAAAAAAAATTTTTAAATTTATTTTTCGGGACTTAAAAACGGTGACCCGGACATGCCGAATTTGCGACATTCTGGAAAGGACCCAAAAAATAATTTTTAACCATTTTCACAAAAAAGTGATTTTTTTTTAAATTTATTTTTCGGGACTTAAAAACGGTGACCCCGGACAATTTGCGACATTCTGGAAAGGACCCAAAAATAATTTTTACCATTTTCACAAAAAAGTGATTTTTTTTTAAATTTATTTTTCGGGACTTAAAACGGTGACCCGGACATGCCGAATTTGCGACATTCTGGAAAGGACCCCAAAAAATAATTTTTAACCATTTTCACAAAAAAGTGATTTTTTTTATTTTTTCAAAAAAGTGATTTTTAAATTTATTTTTCGGGACTTAAAAACGGTGACCCCGGACATGCCGAATTTGCGACATTCTGGAAAGGACCCAAAAATAATTTTTAACCATTTTCACAAAAAAGTGATTTTTTTAAATTTATTTTTTCGGGACTTAAAAACGGTGACCCCGGACATGCCGAATTTGCGACATTCTGGAAAGGACCCAAAAATAATTTTTAACCATTTTCACAAAAAAGTGATTTTTTTTTTTTTGATTTTTTTTTATTTTTTCGGGACTTAAAAACGGTGACCCCGGACATGCCGAATTTGCGACATTCTGGAAAGGACCCAAAAAAAATTTTTAACCATTTTCACAAAAAAGTGATTTTTAAATTTATTTTTCGGGACTTAAAAACGGTGACCCCGGACATGCCGAATTTGCGACATTCTGGAAAGGACCCAAAAATAATTTTTAACCATTTTCACAAAAAAAGTGATTTTTTTAAATTTATTTTTCGGGACTTAAAAACGGTGACCCCGGACATGCCGAATTTGCGACATTCTGGAAAGGACCCAAAAATAATTTTTAACCATTTTCACAAAAAAGTGATTTTTAAATTTAAAAAAGTGATTTTTTAAATTTATTTTTTCACAAAAAAGTGATTTTTAAATTTATTTTTCGGGACTTAAAACGGTGACCCGGACATGCCGAATTTGCGACATTCTGGAAAGGACCCCAAAAATAATTTTTAACCATTTTCACAAAAAAGTGATTTTTAAATTTATTTTTCACAAAAAAGTGATTTTTAAATTTATTTTTCGGGACTTAAAACGGTGACCCGGACATGCCGAATTTGCGACATTCTGGAAAGGACCCAAAAAAATAATTTTTAACCATTTTCACAAAAAAGTGATTTTTAAATTTATTTTTCGGGACTTAAAAACGGTGACCCCGGACATGCCGAATTTGCGACATTCTGGAAAGGACCCAAAAAATAATTTTTAACCATTTTCACAAAAAAGTGATTTTTAAATTTATTTTTCACAAAAAAGTGATTTTTAAATTTATTTTTTCGGGACTTAAAAACGGTGACCCCGGACATGCCGAATTTGCGACATTCTGGAAAGGACCCAAAAATAATTTTTAACCATTTTCACAAAAAAGTGATTTTTTAAATTTTTTTAATTTATTTTTCGGGACTTAAAACGGTGACCCCGGACATGCCGAATTTGCGACATTCTGGAAAGGACCCAAAAATAATTTTTAACCATTTTCACAAAAAAGTGATTTTTAAATTTATTTTTCACAAAAAAGTGATTTTTAAATTTATTTTGGGACTTAAAAACGGTGACCCCGGACATGCCGAATTTGCGACATTCTGGAAAGGACCCAAAAATAATTTTTAACCATTTTCACAAAAAAGTGATTTTTAAATTTATTTTTCGGGACTTAAAAACGGTGACCCCGGACATGCCGAATTTGCGACATTCTGGAAAGGACCCCAAAAATAATTTTTAACCATTTTCACAAAAAAGTGATTTTTTAAATTTTTTTTCACAAAAAAGTGATTTTTAAATTTATTTTTCGGGACTTAAAAACGGTGACCCCGGACATGCCGAATTTGCGACATTCTGGAAAGGACCCAAAAATAATTTTTAACCATTTTCACAAAAAAGTGATTTTTTAAATTTATTTTTCGGGACTTAAAAACGGTGACCCCGGACATGCCGAATTTGCGACATTCTGGAAAGGACCCAAAAATAATTTTTAACCATTTTCACAAAAAAGTGATTTTTTAAATTTATTTTTTCGGGACTTAAAAACGGTGACCCGGACATGCCGAATTGCGACATTCTGGAAAGGACCCAAAAAATAATTTTTAACCATTTTCAAAAAAGTGACAAAAAAGTTTTTTTTTAATTTATTTTTCGGGACTTAAAAACGGTGACCCCGGACATGCCGAATTTGCGACATTCTGGAAAGGACCCAAAAATAATTTTTAACCATTTTCACAAAAAAGTGATTTTTAAATTTATTTTTTCGGGACTTAAAACGGTGACCCCGGACATGCCGAATTTGCGACATTCTGGAAAGGACCCAAAAATAATTTTTAACCATTTTCACAAAAAAGTGATTTTTAAATTTATTTTTCACAAAAAAGTGATTTTTTTAATTTATTTTTCGGGACTTAAAAACGGTGACCCCGGACATGCCGAATTTGCGACATTCTGGAAAGGACCCAAAAATAATTTTTAACCATTTTCACAAAAAAGTGATTTTTTTAAATTTTTTTTCGGGACTTAAAAACGGTGACCCCGGACATGCCGAATTTGCGACATTCTGGAAAGGACCCAAAAATAATTTTTAACCATTTTCACAAAAAAGTGATTTTTTTTAAATTTATTTTTCACAAAAAAGTGATTTTTAAATTTATTTTTCGGGACTTAAAAACGGTGACCCCGGACATGCCGAATTTGCGACATTCTGGAAAGGACCCAAAAATAATTTTTAACCATTTTCACAAAAAAGTGATTTTTTAAATTTATTTTTCGGGACTTAAAAACGGTGACCCCGGACATGCCGAATTTGCGACATTCTGGAAAGGACCCAAAAAATAATTTTTAACCATTTTCACAAAAAAGTGATTTTTTTAATTTATTTTTTCGGGACTTAAAAACGGTGACCCCGGACATGCCGAATTTGCGACATTCTGGAAAGGACCCAAAAATAATTTTTAACCATTTTCACAAAAAAAAAAGTGATTTTTCACAAAAAAATTTTTTTATTTTTTTCGGGACTTAAAAACGGTGACCCCGGACATGCCGAATTTGCGACATTCTGGAAAGGACCCAAAAAATAATTTTAACCATTTTCACCATTTTCACAAAAAAGTGATTTTTTAAATTTATTTTTCGGGACTTAAAAACGGTGACCCCGGACAAAATTTGCGACATTCTGGAAAGGACCCAAAAATAATTTTTAACCATTTTCACAAAAAAGTGATTTTTTTTTAAACAAAAAAGTGATTTTTTATTTTTCGGGACTTAAAACGGTGACCCCGGACATGCCGAATTTGCGACATTCTGGAAAGGACCCAAAAAATAATTTTTAACCATTTTCACAAAAAAGTGATTTTTTAAATTTATTTTTTTGATTTTTTTTTATTTTTTTCGGGACTTAAAAACGGTGACCCCGGACATGCCGAATTTGCGACATTCTGGAAAGGACCCAAAAATAATTTTTAACCATTTTCACAAAAAAGTGATTTTTAAATTTATTTTTTGATTTTTAAATTTATTTTTCGGGACTTAAAAACGGTGACCCCGGACATGCCGAATTTGCGACATTCTGGAAAGGACCCAAAAAATAATTTTTAACCATTTTCACAAAAAAGTGATTTTTAAATTTATTTTTCGGGACTTAAAACGGTGACCCGGACATGCCGAATTTGCGACATTCTGGAAAGGACCCAAAAATAATTTTTAACCATTTTCACAAAAAAAAGTGATTTTTTTGATTTTTTTTAAATTTATTTTTCGGGACTTAAAAACGGTGACCCGGACATGCCGAATTTGCGACATTCTGGAAAGGACCCAAAAATAATTTTTAACCATTTTCACAAAAAAGTGATTTTTTTAAAATTTATTTTTCACAAAAAAGTGATTTTTAAATTTATTTTTCGGGACTTAAAAACGGTGACCCCGGACATGCCGAATTTGCGACATTCTGGAAAGGACCCAAAAAATAATTTTTAACCATTTTCACAAAAAAGTGATTTTTAAATTTATTTTTTGATTTTTAAATTTATTTTTCGGGACTTAAAAACGGTGACCCCGGACATGCCGAATTTGCGACATTCTGGAAAGGACCCCCAAAAATAATTTTTAACCATTTTCACAAAAAAAAGTGATTTTTTAAATTTATTTTTCGGGACTTAAAAACGGTGACCCCGGACATGCCGAATTTGCGACATTCTGGAAAGGACCCAAAAAATAATTTTTAACCATTTTCACAAAAAAGTGATTTAAAAAATCACAAAAAAATGATTTTTTAATTTTATTTTTTCGGGACTTAAAAACGGTGACCCCGGACATGCCGAATTTGCGACATTCTGGAAAGGACCCAAAAAATAATTTTTAACCATTTTCACAAAAAAGTGATTTTTTAAATTTATTTTTTCGGGACTTAAAAACGGTGACCCCGGACATGCCGAATTTGCGACATTCTGGAAAGGACCCAAAAAATAATTTTTAACCATTTTCACAAAAAAGTGATTTTTAAATTTATTTTTTCGGGACTTAAAAACGGTGACCCCGGACATGCCGAATTTGCGACATTCTGGAAAGGACCCAAAAATAATTTTTAACCATTTTCACAAAAAAGTGATTTTTAAATTTATTTTTCGGGACTTAAAAACGGTGACCCCGGACATGCCGAATTTGCGACATTCTGGAAAGGACCCAAAAATAATTTTTAACCATTTTCACAAAAAAGTGATTTTTTAAATTTAAAAAAGGATTTTTTAAAAACGGTGACCCCGGACATGCCGAATTTGCGACATTCTGGAAAGGACCCAAAAAATAATTTTTAACCATTTTCACAAAAAAGTGATTTTTTAAATTTATTTTTTCACAAAAAAAGTGATTTTTTAAATTTATTTTTTCGGGACTTAAAAACGGTGACCGAATTTGCGACATTCTCTGGAAAGGACCCAAAAATAATTTTTAACCATTTTCACAAAAAAGTGATTTTTAAATTTATTTTTTCAAAAAAGTGATTTTTTAAATTTATTTTTCGGGACTTAAAAACGGTGACCCCGGACATGCCGAATTTGCGACATTCTGGAAAGGACCCAAAAAATAATTTTTAACCATTTTCACAAAAAAGTGATTTTTTTAAATTTATTTTTCGGGACTTAAAAACGGTGACCCCGGACATGCCGAATTTGCGACATTCTGGAAAGGACCCAAAAATAATTTTTAACCATTTTCACAAAAAAGTGATTTTTTAAATTTATTTTTTCGGGATTTTTTAAAAACGGTGACCCCGGACATGCCGAATTTGCGACATTCTGGAAAGGACCCAAAAAATAATTTTTAACCATTTTCACAAAAAAGTGATTTAAAAATTTATTTTTCACAAAAAAGTGATTTTTTAAATTTATTTTTCGGGACTTAAAAACGGTGACCCCGGACATGCCGAATTTGCGACATTCTGGAAAGGACCCAAAAAATAATTTTTAACCATTTTCACAAAAAAGTGATTTTTTTAAATTTATTTTTTCGGGACTTAAAAACGGTGACCCCGGACATGTGAATTTGCGACATTCTGGAAAGGACCCAAAAATAATTTTTAACCATTTTCACAAAAAAGTGATTTTTTAATTTATTTTTCGGGACTTAAAAACGGTGACCCCGGACATGCCGAATTTGCGACATTCTGGAAAGGACCCAAAAAATAATTTTTAACCATTTTCACAAAAAAGTGATTTTTAAATTTATTTTTCACAAAAAAAGTGATTTTTTAATTTATTTTTCGGGACTTAAAAACGGTGACCCCGGACATGCCGAATTTGCGACATTCTGGAAAGGACCCAAAAATAATTTTTAACCATTTTCACAAAAAAGTGATTTTTTTTTAAATTTATTTTTCGGGACTTAAAAACGGTGACCCCGGACATGCCGAATTTGCGACATTCTGGAAAGGACCCAAAAATAATTTTTAACCATTTTCACAAAAAAGTGATTTTTTTTAAATTTATTTTTCAAAAAATGATTTTTTTAATTTATTTTTCGGGACTTAAAAACGGTGACCCCGGACATGCCGAATTTGCGACATTCTGGAAAGGACCAAAAAATAATTTTTAACCATTTTCACAAAAAAGTGATTTTTAAATTTATTTTTTCGGGACTTAAAAACGGTGACCCCGGACATGCCGAATTTGCGACATTCTGGAAAGGACCCAAAAAATAATTTTTAACCATTTTCACAAAAAAGTGATTTTTTTAAATTTATTTTTTCACAAAAAAGTGATTTTTTAAATTTATTTTTTCGGGACTTAAAAACGGTGACCCCGGACATGCCGAATTTGCGACATTCTGGAAAGGACCCAAAAAATAATTTTTAACCATTTTCACAAAAAAGTGATTTTTTAAATTTATTTTTTCGGGACTTAAAAACGGTGACCCCGGACATGCCAAATTTGCGACATTCTGGAAAGGACCCAAAAACATATTTTTAACCATTTTCACAAAAAAGTGATTTTTAAATTTATTTTTCGGGACTTAAAACGGTGACCCCGGACATTTTTGCGACATTCTGGAAAGGACCCAAAAAATAATTTTTAACCATTTTCACAAAAAAGTGATTTTTTAAATTTATTTTTTCGGGACTTAAAAACGGTGACCCCGGACATGCCGAATTTGCGACATTCTGGAAAGGACCCAAAAAATAATTTTTAACCATTTTCACAAAAAAGTGATTTTTTAAATTTATTTTTTCACAAAAAAAGTGATTTTTTAAATTTATTTTTTCGGGACTTAAAAACGGTGACCGAATTTGCGACATTCTCTGGAAAGGACCCAAAAAATAATTTTTAACCATTTTCACAAAAAAGTGATTTTTAAATTTATTTTTCACAAAAAAGTGATTTTTTTAATTTATTTTTCGGGACGGTGACCCCGGACATGCCGAATTTGCGACATTCTGGAAAGGACCCAAAAATAATTTTTAACCATTTTCACAAAAAAGTGATTTTTAAATTTATTTTTCAAAAAAGTGATTTTTTTAAATTTATTTTTTCGGACTTGACCCGGACATGCCGAATTTTGACATTCTGGAAAGGACCCAAAAATAATTTTTAACCATTTTCACAAAAAAGTGATTTTTTTTTTATTTTTTCACAAAAAAGTGATTTTTAAATTTATTTTTCGGGACTTAAAAACGGTGACCCCGGACATGCCGAATTTGCGACATTCTGGAAAGGACCCAAAAAATAATTTTTAACCATTTTCACAAAAAAGTGATTTTTAAATTTATTTTTCGGGACTTAAAAACGGTGACCCCGGACATGCCGAATTTGCGACATTCTGGAAAGGACCCAAAAATAATTTTTAACCATTTTCACAAAAAAGTGATTTTTTAAATTTATTTTTTCGGGACTTAAAAACGGTGACCCCGGACATGCCGAATTTGCGACATTCTGGAAAGGACCCAAAAATAATTTTTAACCATTTTCACAAAAAAGTGATTTTTTAAATTTATTTTTCACAAAAAAGTGATTTTTAAATTTATTTTTCGGGACTTAAAAACGGTGACCCCGGACATGCCGAATTTGCGACATTCTGGAAAGGACCCAAAAAATAATTTTTAACCATTTTCACAAAAAAGTGATTTTTTTTAAATTTATTTTTCGGGACTTAAAACGGTGACCCCGGACATGCCGAATTTGCGACATTCTGGAAAGGACCCAAAAAATAATTTTTAACCATTTTCACAAAAAATTTATTTTTTCACAAAAAAGTGATTTTTTAAATTTATTTTTTCGGGACTTAAAAACGGTGACCCCGGACATGCCGAATTTGCGACATTCTGGAAAGGACCCAAAAAATAATTTTTAACCATTTTCACAAAAAAGTGATTTTTTTTTATTTATTTTTTCGGGACTTAAAAACGGTGACCCCGGACATGCCGAATTTGCGACATTCTGGAAAGGACCCAAAAAATAATTTTTAACCATTTTCACAAAAAAGTGATTTTTAAATTTATTTTTTTGATTTTTAAATTTATTTTTCGGGACTTAAAAACGGTGACCCCGGACATGCCGAATTTGCGACATTCTGGAAAGGACCCAAAAATAATTTTTAACCATTTTCACAAAAAAGTGATTTTTTAAATTTATTTTTTCGGGACTTAAAAACGGTGACCCCGGACATGCCGAATTTGCGACATTCTGGAAAGGACCCAAAAAATAATTTTTAACCATTTTCACAAAAAAGTGATTTTTTAAATTTATTTTTTCGGGACTTAAAAACGGTGACCCCGGACATGCCGAATTTGCGACATTCTGGAAAGGACCCAAAAAATAATTTTTAACCATTTTCAAATTTAAAAAAGTGATTTTTTAAATTTATTTTTCGGGACTTAAAAACGGTGACCCCGGACATGCCGAATTTGCGACATTCTGGAAAGGACCCAAAAATAATTTTTAACCATTTTCACAAAAAAGTGATTTTTTAAATTTATTTTTCACAAAAAAGTGATTTTTAAATTTATTTTTCGGGACTTAAAAACGGTGACCCCGGACATGCCGAATTTGCGACATTCTGGAAAGGACCCAAAAATAATTTTTAACCATTTTCACAAAAAAGTGATTTTTTTAAATTTATTTTTCGGGACTTAAAAACGGTGACCCCGGACATGCCGAATTTGCGACATTCTGGAAAGGACCCAAAAAATAATTTTTAACCATTTTCACAAAAAAGTGATTTTTAAATTTATTTTTCGGGACTTAAAAACGGTGACCCCGGACATGCCGAATTTGCGACATTCTGGAAAGGACCCAAAAATAATTTTTAACCATTTTCACAAAAAAGTGATTTTTTAAATTTATTTTTCACAAAAAAGTGATTTTTTAAATTTATTTTTCGGGACTTAAAAACGGTGACCCCGGACATGCCGAATTTGCGACATTCTGGAAAGGACCCAAAAAATAATTTTTAACCATTTTCACAAAAAAGTGATTTTTAAATTTATTTTTCGGGACTTAAAAACGGTGACCCCGGACATGCCGAATTTGCGACATTCTGGAAAGGACCCAAAAATAATTTTTAACCATTTTCACAAAAAAGTGATTTTTAAATTTATTTTTTCACAAAAAAGTGATTTTTTTAATTTATTTTTCGGGACTTAAAAACGGTGACCCCGGACATGCCGAATTTGCGACATTCTGGAAAGGACCCAAAAATAATTTTTAACCATTTTCACAAAAAAGTGATTTTTAAATTTATTTTTTGATTTTTAAATTTATTTTTCGGGACTTAAAAACGGTGACCCCGGACATGCCGAATTTGCGACATTCTGGAAAGGACCCAAAAAATAATTTTTAACCATTTTCACAAAAAGTGATTTTTTTAAATTTATTTTTTCGGGACTTAAAAACGGTGACCCGGACATGCCGAATTTGCGACATTCTGGAAAGGACCCAAAAATAATTTTTAACCATTTTCACAAAAAAAAAGTGATTTTTTAAATTTATTTTTTCGGGACTTAAAAACGGTGACCCGGACATGCCGAATTTGCGACATTCTGGAAAGGACCCAAAAAATAATTTTTAACCATTTTCACAAAAAAGTGATTTTTAAATTTATTTTTCGGGACTTAAAAACGGTGACCCCGGACATGCCGAATTTGCGACATTCTGGAAAGGACCCAAAAATAATTTTTAACCATTTTCACAAAAAAGTGATTTTTAAATTTATTTTTCACAAAAAAGTGATTTTTAAATTTATTTTTCGGGACTTAAAAACGGTGACCCCGGACATGCCGAATTTGCGACATTCTGGAAAGGACCCAAAAAATAATTTTTAACCATTTTCACAAAAAAGTGATTTTTTTTAAATTTATTTTTCGGGACTTAAAAACGGTGACCCCGGACATGCGAATTTGCGACATTCTGGAAAGGACCCAAAAAATAATTTTTAACCATTTTCACAAAAAAGTGATTTTTTAAATTTATTTTTCGGGACTTAAAAACGGTGACCCCGGACATGCCGAATTTGCGACATTCTGGAAAGGACCCAAAAATAATTTTTAACCATTTTCACAAAAAAGTGATTTTTAAATTTATTTTTCACAAAAAAGTGATTTTTTAAATTTATTTTTCGGGACTTAAAAACGGTGACCCCGGACATGCCGAATTTGCGACATTCTGGAAAGGACCCAAAAAATAATTTTTAACCATTTTCACAAAAAAGTGATTTTTAAATTTATTTTTCGGGACTTAAAAAAAATGCCGAATTTGCGACATTCTGGAAAGGACCCAAAAAATAATTTTTAACCATTTTCACAAAAAAGTGATTTTTTTTTATTTTTTCGGGACTTAAAAACGGTGACCCGGACATGCCGAATTTGCGACATTCTGGAAAGGACCCAAAAAATAATTTTTAACCATTTTCACAAAAAAGTGATTTTTAAATTTATTTTTTCACAAAAAGTGATTTTTAAATTTATTTTTCGGGACTTAAAAACGGTGACCCCGGACATGCCGAATTTGCGACATTCTGGAAAGGACCCAAAAATAATTTTTAACCATTTTCACAAAAAAGTGATTTTTTAAATTTATTTTTTAAAACGGTGACCCCGGACAAAATTTGCGACATTCTGGAAAGGACCCAAAAAATAATTTTTAACCATTTTCACAAAAAAAAAATTTTTTGATTTTTTAAATTTATTTTTCGGGACTTAAAAACGGTGACCCCGGACATGCCGAATTTGCGACATTCTGGAAAGGACCCCAAAAATAATTTTTAACCATTTTCACAAAAAAGTGATTTTTTAAATTTATTTTTTCACAAAAAGTGATTTTTAAATTTATTTTTCGGGACTTAAAAACGGTGACCCCGGACATGCCGAATTTGCGACATTCTGGAAAGGACCCAAAAAATAATTTTTAACCATTTTCACAAAAAGTGATTTTTAAATTTATTTTTCGGGACTTAAAAACGGTGACCCCGGACATGCCGAATTTGCGACATTCTGGAAAGGACCCAAAAAATAATTTTTAACCATTTTCACAAAAAAGTGATTTTTAAATTTATTTTTTCAAAAAAGTGATTTTTAAATTTATTTTTCGGGACTTAAAAACGGTGACCCCGGACATGCCGAATTTGCGACATTCTGGAAAGGACCCAAAAATAATTTTTAACCATTTTCACAAAAAAGTGATTTTTTTTTTATTTTTTTTCGGGACTTAAAAACGGTGACCCCGGACATGCCGAATTTGCGACATTCTGGAAAGGACCCAAAAATAATTTTTAACCATTTTCACAAAAAAGTGATTTTTTAAATTTATTTTTTCGGGACTTAAAAACGGTGACCCCGAATTTCGACATTCTGGAAAGGACCCAAAAAATGATTTTTAACCATTTTTTCACAAAAAAGTGATTTTTTAAATTTTTTTTTCGGGACTTAAAAACGGTGACCCCGGACATGCCGAATTTGCGACATTCTGGAAAGGACCCAAAAAATAATTTTTAACCAACCATTTTTTTTCACAAAAAAGTGATTTTTTAAATTTATTTTTCGGGACTTAAAAACGGTGACCCCGGACATGCCGAATTTGCGACATTCTGGAAAGGACCCAAAAAATAATTTTTAACCATTTTCACAAAAAAGTGATTTTTAAATTTATTTTTCACAAAAAAGTGATTTTTTTTAAATTTATTTTTCGGGACTTAAAAACGGTGACCCCGGACATGCCGAATTTGCGACATTCTGGAAAGGACCCAAAAAAAATTTTTACAAAAAAGTGATTTTTAACCATTTTTCACAAAAAAGTGATTTTTTAAATTTATTTTTCGGGACTTAAAAACGGTGACCCCGGACATGCCGAATTTGCGACATTCTGGAAAGGACCCAAAAAATAATTTTTAACCATTTTCACAAAAAAGTGATTTTTTAAATTTATTTTTCGGGACTTAAAAACGGTGACCCCGGACATGAATTTGCGACATTCTGGAAAGGACCCAAAAATAATTTTTACCACCATTTTTTAAAAAAGTGATTTTTTAAATTTATTTTTCGGGACTTAAAAACGGTGACCCCGGACATGCCGAATTTGCGACATTCTGGAAAGGACCCAAAAAATAATTTTTAATTTTTCACAAAAAAGTGATTTTTTAAATTTATTTTTCAAAAAAGTGGGACTTAAAAACGGTGACCCCGGACATGCCGAATTTGACATTCTGGAAAGGACCCAAAAATAATTTTTAACCATTTTCACAAAAAAGTGATTTTTTTAAATTTATTTTTCGGGACTTAAAAACGGTGACCCCGGACATGCCGAATTTGCGACATTCTGGAAAGGACCCAAAAATAATTTTTAACCATTTTCACAAAAAAGTGATTTTTAAATTTATTTTTTCACAAAAAAGTGATTTTTTAATTTATTTTTCGGGACTTAAAAACGGTGACCCCGGACATGCCGAATTTGCGACATTCTGGAAAGGACCCAAAAAATAATTTTTAACCATTTTCACAAAAAAGTGATTTTTTAAATTTATTTTTTCGGGACTTAAAAACGGTGACCCCGGACATGATTTTTCTGGAAAGGACCCAAAAAATAATTTTTAACCATTTTCACAAAAAAGTGATTTTTTTAAATTTATTTTTCGGGACTTAAAAACGGTGACCCCGGACATGCCGAATTTGCGACATTCTGGAAAGGACCCAAAAATAATTTTTAACCATTTTCACAAAAAAGTGATTTTTTAAATTTATTTTTTCGGGACTTAAAAACGGTGACCCCGGACATGCCGAATTTGCGACATTCTGGAAAGGACCCAAAAAATAATTTTTAACCATTTTCACAAAAAAGTGATTTTTAAATTTATTTTTTCACAAAAAAGTGATTTTTTAAATTTATTTTTTCGGGACTTAAAAACGGTGACCCCGGACATGCCGAATTTGCGACATTCTGGAAAGGACCCAAAAATAATTTTTAACCATTTTCACAAAAAAGTGATTTTTAAATTTATTTTTCGGGACTTAAAAACGGTGACCCCGGACATGCCGAATTTGCGACATTCTGGAAAGGACCAAAAAATAATTTTTAACCATTTTCACAAAAAAGTGATTTTTTAAATTTATTTTTTCGGGACTTAAAAACGGTGACCCCGGACATGCCGAATTTGCGACATTCTGGAAAGGACCCCAAAAATAATTTTTAACCATTTTCACAAAAAAGTGATTTAAAAAAAAAAAAATTCACAAAAAAATGATTTTTTAATTTTATTTTTTCGGGACTTAAAAACGGTGACCCCGGACATGCCGAATTTGCGACATTCTGGAAAGGACCCAAAAAATAATTTTTAACCATTTTCACAAAAAAGTGATTTTTTTAAATTTATTTTTCGGGACTTAAAACGGTGACCCCGGACAAATTTGCGACATTCTGGAAAGGACCCAAAAAATAATTTTTAACCATTTTCACAAAAAAGTGATTTTTTAAATTTATTTTTTCGGGACTTAAAAACGGTGACCCCGGACATGCCGAATTTGCGACATTCTGGAAAGGACCCAAAAAATAATTTTTAACCATTTTCACAAAAAAGTGATTTTTTAAATTTATTTTTCACAAAAAAGTGATTTTTTAAATTTATTTTTTCGGGACTTAAAAACGGTGACCCCGGACATGCCGAATTTGCGACATTCTGGAAAGGACCCAAAAAATAATTTTTAACCATTTTCACAAAAAAGTGATTTTTAAATTTATTTTTCGGGATTTTTAAAAACGGTGACCCCGGACATGCCGAATTTGCGACATTCTGGAAAGGACCAAAAAATAATTTTTAACCATTTTCACAAAAAAGTGATTTTTTTAAATTTATTTTTCGGGACTTAAAAACGGTGACCCCGGACATGCCGAATTTGCGACATTCTGGAAAGGACCCAAAAATAATTTTTAACCATTTTCACAAAAAAGTGATTTTTAAATTTATTTTTCACAAAAAAGTGATTTTTTAAATTTATTTTTTCGGGACTTAAAAACGGTGACCCCGGACATGCCGAATTTGCGACATTCTGGAAAGGACCCAAAAAATAATTTTTAACCATTTTCACAAAAAAGTGATTTTTTAAATTTATTTTTTCGGGACTTAAAAACGGTGACCCCGGACATGCCGAATTTGCGACATTCTGGAAAGGACCCAAAAATAATTTTTAACCATTTTCACAAAAAAGTGATTTTTAAATTTATTTTTTCACAAAAAGTGATTTTTAAATTTATTTTTCGGGACTTAAAAACGGTGACCCCGGACATGCCGAATTTGCGACATTCTGGAAAGGACCCAAAAATAATTTTTAACCATTTTCACAAAAAAGTGATTTTTAAATTTATTTTTCGGGACTTAAAAACGGTGACCCCGGACATGCCGAATTTGCGACATTCTGGAAAGGACCCAAAAAATAATTTTTAACCATTTTCACAAAAAAGTGATTTTTTTTAATTTTTCGGGATTTATTTTTTCTGGAAAGGACCCAAAAAATTTTTAACCATTTTCACAAAAAAGTGATTTTTGATTTTTTAAATTTATTTTTTCGGGACTTAAAAACGGTGACCCCGGACATGCCGAATTTGCGACATTCTGGAAAGGACCCAAAAATAATTTTTAACCATTTTCACAAAAAAGTGATTTTTAAAAATTTATTTTTCACAAAAAAGTGATTTTTAAATTTATTTTTCGGGACTTAAAAACGGTGACCCCGGACATGCCGAATTTGCGACATTCTGGAAAGGACCAAAAAATAATTTTTAACCATTTTCACAAAAAAGTGATTTTTTTTTAAATTTATTTTTTCGGGACTTAAAAACGGTGACCCGGACATGCCGAATTTGCGACATTCTGGAAAGGACCCAAAAATAATTTTTAACCATTTTCACAAAAAAGTGAAAAAATTTGATTTTTTCACAAAAAAAGTGAAATTTATTTTTTCGGGACTTAAAAACGGTGACCCCGGACATGCCGAATTTGCGACATTCTGGAAAGGACCCAAAAATAATTTTTAACCATTTTCACAAAAAAGTGATTTTTTAAATTTAAATTTGCGACATTCTGGAAAGGACCCAAAAATAATTTTTAACCATTTTTGATTTTTAAATTTATTTTTTCAAAAAAGGGATTTTTAAATTTAAAACGGTGACCCCGGACATGCCGAATTTGCGACATTCTGGAAAGGACCCAAAAAATAATTTTTAACCATTTTCACAAAAAAGTGATTTTTTAAATTTATTTTTTCGGGACTTAAAAACGGTGACCCCGGACATGCCGAATTTGCGACATTCTGGAAAGGACCAAAAAATAATTTTTAACCATTTTCACAAAAAAGTGATTTTTTTTATTTTTTCAAAAAAGTGGGACTTAAAAACGGTGACCCCGGACATGCCGAATTTGCGACATTCTGGAAAGGACCCAAAAATAATTTTTAACCATTTTCACAAAAAGTGATTTTTAAATTTATTTTTTCACAAAAAAGTGATTTTTAAATTTATTTTTCGGGACTTAAAAACGGTGACCCCGGACATGCCGAATTTGCGACATTCTGGAAAGGACCCAAAAAATAATTTTTAACCATTTTCACAAAAAAGTGATTTTTTTAAATTTATTTTTCGGGACTTAAAAACGGTGACCCCGGACATGCCGAATTTGCGACATTCTGGAAAGGACCAAAAAATAATTTTTAACCATTTTCACAAAAAAGTGATTTTTTAAATTTTTTTTCGGGACTTAAAAACGGTGACCCCGGACATGCCGAATTTGCGACATTCTGGAAAGGACCCAAAAAATAATTTTTAACCATTTTCACAAAAAGTGATTTTTAAATTTATTTTTCACAAAAAAGTGATTTTTTTTAAATTTATTTTTCGGGACTTAAAAACGGTGACCCGGACATGCCGAATTTGCGACATTCTGGAAAGGACCCAAAAAATAATTTTTAACCATTTTCACAAAAAAGTGATTTTTTTAAATTTATTTTTCGGGACTTAAAAACGGTGACCCCGGACATGCCGAATTTGCGACATTCTGGAAAGGACCCAAAAATAATTTTTAACCATTTTCACAAAAAGTGATTTTTAAATTTTTTTCACAAAAAAGTGATTTTTAAATTTATTTTTCGGGACTTAAAAACGGTGACCCCGGACATGCCGAATTTGCGACATTCTGGAAAGGACCCAAAAATAATTTTTAACCATTTTCACAAAAAAGTGATTTTTTTTAAATTTATTTTTCACAAAAAAAGTGATTTTTTAAATTTATTTTTCGGGACTTAAAAACGGTGACCCCGGACATGCCGAATTTGCGACATTCTGGAAAGGACCCAAAAATAATTTTTAACCATTTTCACAAAAAAGTGATTTTTTAAATTTATTTTTTCGGGACTTAAAAACGGTGACCCCGGACATGCCGAATTTGCGACATTCTGGAAAGGACCCAAAAAATAATTTTTAACCATTTTCACAAAAAAGTGATTTTTTAAATTTATTTTTTCAGGACTTAAAAACGGTGACCCCGGACATGCCGAATTTGCGACATTCTGGAAAGGACCCAAAAATAATTTTTAACCATTTTCACAAAAAAGTGATTTTTAAATTTATTTTTCACAAAAAAGTGATTTTTAAATTTATTTTTTCGGGACTTAAAAACGGTGACCCCGGACATGCCGAATTTGCGACATTCTGGAAAGGACCCAAAAAATAATTTTTAACCATTTTCACAAAAAAGTGATTTTTTTTATTTTTTCACAAAAAAAGTGATTTTTTTAATTTATTTTTTCGGGACTTAAAAACGGTGACCCCGGACATGCCGAATTTGCGACATTCTGGAAAGGACCCCAAAAATAATTTTTAACCATTTTCACAAAAAAGTGATTTATCACAAAAAAATGATTTTTTAATTTTATTTTTTCGGGACTTAAAAACGGTGACCCCGGACATGCCGAATTTGCGACATTCTGGAAAGGACCCAAAAAATAATTTTTAACCATTTTCACAAAAAAGTGATTTTTTTAAATTTATTTTTCGGGACTTAAAAACGGTGACCCCGGACATGCCGAATTTGCGACATTCTGGAAAGGACCCAAAAAATAATTTTTAACCATTTTCACAAAAAAGTGATTTTTTAAATTTATTTTTTCACAAAAAAGTGATTTTTAAATTTATTTTTTCGGGACTTAAAAACGGTGACCCCGGACATGCCGAATTTGCGACATTCTGGAAAGGACCCAAAAAATAATTTTTAACCATTTTCACAAAAAAGTGATTTAAAAAAAAAAAAAAATCACAAAAAAATGATTTTTTAATTTTATTTTTTCGGGACTTAAAAACGGTGACCCCGGACATGCCGAATTTGCGACATTCTGGAAAGGACCCAAAAATAATTTTTAACCATTTTCACAAAAAAGTGATTTTTTTTTTTTTTTTTGATTTTTCGGGATTTTTCGGGACTTAAAACGGTGACCCCGGACATGCCGAATTTGCGACATTCTGGAAAGGACCCAAAAATAATTTTTAACCATTTTCACAAAAAAGTGATTTTTAAATTTATTTTTCACAAAAAAGTGATTTTTTATTTGCGACATTCTGGAAAGGACCCAAAAAATAATTTTTAACCATTTTCACAAAAAAGTGATTTTTTAAATTTTTTATTTTTTTCGGGACTTAAAAACGGTGACCCCGGACATGCCGAATTTGCGACATTCTGGAAAGGACCCAAAAATAATTTTTAACCATTTTCACAAAAAAGTGATTTTTTAAATTTATTTTTTCGGGACTTAAAAACGGTGACCCCGGACATGCCGAATTTGCGACATTCTGGAAAGGACCCAAAAATAATTTTTAACCATTTTCACAAAAAGTGATTTTTTAAATTTATTTTTCACAAAAAGTGATTTTTAAATTTATTTTTCGGGACTTAAAAACGGTGACCCGGACATGCCGAATTTGCGACATTCTGGAAAGGACCCAAAAAATAATTTTTAACCATTTTCACAAAAAAGTGATTTTTTAAATTTATTTTTCGGGACTTAAAAACGGTGACCCCGGACATGCCGAATTTGCGACATTCTGGAAAGGACCCAAAAAATAATTTTTAACCATTTTCACAAAAAAGTGATTTTTAAATTTATTTTTTTGATTTTTTAAATTTATTTTTTCGGGACTTAAAAACGGTGACCCCGGACATGCCGAATTTGCGACATTCTGGAAAGGACCCAAAAAATAATTTTTAACCATTTTCACAAAAAAGTGATTTTTAAATTTATTTTTTCGGGACTTAAAAACGGTGACCCCGGACATGCCGAATTTGCGACATTCTGGAAAGGACCCAAAAAATAATTTTTAACCATTTTCACAAAAAAGTGATTTTTTAAATTTATTTTTCGGGACTTAAAAACGGTGACCCCGGACATGCCGAATTTGCGACATTCTGGAAAGGACCCAAAAATAATTTTTAACCATTTTCACAAAAAAGTGATTTTTTAAAATTTTTCACAAAAAAGTGATTTTTAAATTTATTTTTCGGGACTTAAAAACGGTGACCCCGGACATGCCGAATTTGCGACATTCTGGAAAGGACCCAAAAAATTTTAACCATTTTCACAAAAAACCATTTTCACAAAAAAGTGATTTTTAAATTTATTTTTCGGGACTTAAAAACGGTGACCCCGGACATGCCGAATTTGCGACATTCTGGAAAGGACCCAAAAAATAATTTTTAACCATTTTCACAAAAAGTGATTTTTTTTTTCACAAAAAAGTGATTTTTAAATTTATTTTTCGGGACTTAAAAACGGTGACCCCGGACATGCCGAATTTGCGACATTCTGGAAAGGACCCAAAAAATAATTTTTAACCATTTTCACAAAAAAGTGATTTTTTAAATTTATTTTTTCGGGACTTAAAAACGGTGACCCCGGACATGCCGAATTTGCGACATTCTGGAAAGGACCCAAAAAATAATTTTTAACCATTTTCACAAAAAAGTGATTTTTAAATTTATTTTTTCGGGACTTAAAAACGGTGACCCCGGACATGCCGAATTTGCGACATTCTGGAAAGGACCCAAAAAATAATTTTTAACCATTTTCACAAAAAAAGTGATTTTTTAAATTTATTTTTTCACAAAAAAGTGATTTTTTAAATTTATTTTTTCGGGACTTAAAACGGTGACCCCGGACATGCCGAATTTGCGACATTCTGGAAAGGACCCAAAAAATAATTTTTAACCATTTTCACAAAAAAGTGATTTTTTAAATTTATTTTTCGGGACTTAAAAACGGTGACCCGGACATATTTGCGACATTCTGGAAAGGACCCAAAAATAATTTTTAACCATTTTCACAAAAAAGTGATTTTTTAAATTTATTTTTTCGGGACTTAAAAACGGTGACCCCGGACATGCCGAATTTGCGACATTCTGGAAAGGACCCAAAAATAATTTTTAACCATTTTCACAAAAAAGTGATTTTTTAAATTTATTTTTTCACAAAAAAGTGATTTTTAAATTTATTTTTTCGGGACTTAAAAACGGTGACCCCGGACATGCCGAATTTGCGACATTCTGGAAAGGACCCAAAAATAATTTTTAACCATTTTCACAAAAAAGTGATTTATTCACAAAAAAATGATTTTTTAAATTTATTTTTTCGGGACTTAAAAACGGTGACCCCGGACATGCCGAATTTGCGACATTCTGGAAAGGACCCAAAAATAATTTTTAACCATTTTCACAAAAAAGTGATTTTTTTAAATTTATTTTTTCGGGACTTAAAAACGGTGACCCCGGACAAATTTGCGACATTCTGGAAAGGACCCAAAAATAATTTTTAACCATTTTCACAAAAAAGTGATTTTTTAAATTTATTTTTCGGGACTTAAAAACGGTGACCCGGACATGATTTGCGACATTCTGGAAAGGACCCAAAAAATAATTTTTAACCATTTTCACAAAAAAGTGATTTTTAAATTTATTTTTCGGGATTTTTTAAAAACGGTGACCCCGGACATGCCGAATTTGCGACATTCTGGAAAGGACCCAAAAATAATTTTTAACCATTTTCACAAAAAAGTGATTTTTAAATTTATTTTTTCACAAAAAAGTGATTTTTAAATTTATTTTTCGGGACTTAAAAACGGTGACCCCGGACATGCCGAATTTGCGACATTCTGGAAAGGACCCAAAAAATAATTTTTAACCATTTTCACAAAAAGTGATTTTTTAAATTTATTTTTTCAGGACTTAAAAACGGTGACCCCGGACATGCCGAATTTGCGACATTCTGGAAAGGACCCCAAAAAATAATTTTTAACCATTTTCACAAAAAAGTGATTTTTTTAAATTTTTTTTCGGGACTTAAAAACGGTGACCCCGGACATGCCGAATTTGCGACATTCTGGAAAGGACCCAAAAAATAATTTTTAACCATTTTCACAAAAAGTGATTTTTAAATTTATTTTTTCACAAAAAGTGATTTTTAAATTTATTTTTTCGGGACTTAAAAACGGTGACCCCGGACATGCCGAATTTGCGACATTCTGGAAAGGACCCAAAAATAATTTTTAACCATTTTCACAAAAAAGTGATTTTTAAATTTATTTTTCAAAAAAGTGGGACTTAAAAACGGTGACCCCGGACATGCCGAATTTGCGACATTCTGGAAAGGACCCAAAAATAATTTTTAACCATTTTCACAAAAAAGTGATTTTTTTTCACAAAAAAGTGATTTTTTAATTTATTTTTCGGGACTTAAAAACGGTGACCCCGGACATGCCGAATTTGCGACATTCTGGAAAGGACCCAAAAATAATTTTTAACCATTTTCACAAAAAAGTGATTTTTAAATTTATTTTTCACAAAAAGTGATTTTTTAATTTATTTTTTCGGGACTTAAAAACGGTGACCCCGGACATGCCGAATTTGCGACATTCTGGAAAGGACCCAAAAATAATTTTTAACCATTTTCACAAAAAGTGATTTTTTTAAATTTATTTTTCGGGACTTAAAAACGGTGACCACGGACATGCCGAATTTGCGACATTCTGGAAAGGACCCAAAAAATAATTTTTAACCATTTTCACAAAAAAAGTGATTTTTTAAATTTATTTTTTCGGGACTTAAAAACGGTGACCCCGGACATGCCGAATTTGCGACATTCTGGAAAGGACCCAAAAATAATTTTTAACCATTTTCACAAAAAAGTGATTTTTAAATTTATTTTTCACAAAAAGTGATTTTTTAAATTTATTTTTTCGGGACTTAAAAACGGTGACCCCGGACATGCCGAATTTGCGACATTCTGGAAAGGACCCAAAAAATAATTTTTAACCATTTTCACAAAAAAGTGATTTAAAAAAAAAAAAAAATCACAAAAAAATGATTTTTTAATTTTATTTTTTCGGGACTTAAAAACGGTGACCCCGGACATGCCGAATTTGCGACATTCTGGAAAGGACCCAAAAAATAATTTTTAACCATTTTCACAAAAAAGTGATTTTTAAATTTATTTTTCACAAAAAAGTGATTTTTAAATTTATTTTTTCGGGACTTAAAAACGGTGACCCCGGACATGCCGAATTTGCGACATTCTGGAAAGGACCCAAAAATAATTTTTAACCATTTTCACAAAAAAGTGATTTTTTTAAATTTATTTTTTCGGGACTTAAAAACGGTGACCCCGGACATGCCGAATTTGCGACATTCTGGAAAGGACCCAAAAAATAATTTTTAACCATTTTCACAAAAAAGTGATTTTTAAATTTATTTTTTCACAAAAAAGTGATTTTTTAATTTATTTTTCGGGACTTAAAAACGGTGACCCCGGACATGCCGAATTTGCGACATTCTGGAAAGGACCCAAAAATAATTTTTAACCATTTTCACAAAAAAGTGATTTTTTAAATTTATTTTTCAAAAAAGTGATTTTTAATTTATTTTTCGGGACTTAAAAACGGTGACCCCGGACATGCCGAATTTGCGACATTCTGGAAAGGACCCAAAAAATAATTTTTAACCATTTTCACAAAAAAGTGATTTTTTAAATTTATTTTTCGGGACTTAAAAACGGTGACCCGGACATATTTGCGACATTCTCAAAAAATAATTTTTAACCATTTTCACAAAAAAGTGATTTTTTAAATTTATTTTTTCGGGACTTAAAAACGGTGACCCCGGACATGCCGAATTTGCGACATTCTGGAAAGGACCCAAAAAATAATTTTTAACCATTTTCACAAAAAAGTGATTTTTTAAATTTATTTTTCGGGACTTAAAAACGGTGACCCCGGACATGCCGAATTTGCGACATTCTGGAAAGGACCCAAAAAATAATTTTTAACCATTTTCACAAAAAAGTGATTTTTTAAATTTATTTTTTCACAAAAAAAGTGATTTTTTTTTAAATTTATTTTTTCGGGACTTAAAAACGGTGACCCCGGACATGCCGAATTTGCGACATTCTGGAAAGGACCCAAAAATAATTTTTAACCATTTTCACAAAAAAAGTGATTTTTTAAATTTATTTTTTCGGGACTTAAAAACGGTGACCCCGGACATGCCGAATTTGCGACATTCTGGAAAGGACCCAAAAATAATTTTTAACCATTTTCACAAAAAGTGATTTTTAAATTTTTTTTCACAAAAAGTGATTTTTAATTTATTTTTCGGGACTTAAAAACGGTGACCCCGGACATGCCGAATTTGCGACATTCTGGAAAGGACCCAAAAATAATTTTTAACCATTTTCACAAAAAAGTGATTTTTAAATTTATTTTTCGGGAAGTGACCCCGGACATGCCGAATTTGCGACATTCTGGAAAGGACCCAAAAATAATTTTTAACCATTTTCACAAAAAAGTGATTTTTTAAATTTATTTTTCACGGTGACCCGGACATGATTTTTTAAATTTATTTTTCTGGACTTAAAAAGTGACCGGACATGCCGAATTTGCGACATTCTGGAAAGGACCCAAAAAATAATTTTTAACCATTTTCACAAAAAAGTGATTTTTTAAATTTATTTTTTCGGGACTTAAAAACGGTGACCCCGGACATGCCGAATTTGCGACATTCTGGAAAGGACCCAAAAAATAATTTTTAACCATTTTCACAAAAAAGTGTGATTTTTTAAATTTATTTTTCGGGACTTAAAAACGGTGACCCCGGACATGCCGAATTTGCGACATTCTGGAAAGGACCCAAAAAATAATTTTTAACCATTTTCACAAAAAAGTGATTTTTAAATTTATTTTTTCACAAAAAAGTGATTTTTTAAATTTATTTTTTCGGGACTTAAAAACGGTGACCCCGGACATGCCGAATTTGCGACATTCTGGAAAGGACCCAAAAAATAATTTTTAACCATTTTCACAAAAAAGTGATTTTTTAAATTTATTTTTTCAGGACTTAAAAACGGTGACCCCGGACATGCCGAATTTGCGACATTCTGGAAAGGACCCAAAAAATAATTTTTAACCATTTTCACAAAAAAGTGATTTTTTAAATTTATTTTTCACAAAAAGTGATTTTTTTAAATTTATTTTTTCGGGACTTAAAAACGGTGACCCCGGACATGCCGAATTTGCGACATTCTGGAAAGGACCCAAAAAATAATTTTTAACCATTTTCACAAAAAAGTGATTTTTTAAATTTATTTTTCACAAAAAGTGATTTTAAATTTATTTTTCGGGACTTAAAAACGGTGACCCCGGACATGCCGAATTTGCGACATTCTGGAAAGGACCCAAAAATAATTTTTAACCATTTTCACAAAAAAGTGATTTTTTAAATTTATTTTTTCGGGACTTAAAAACGGTGACCCCGGACATGCCGAATTTGCGACATTCTGGAAAGGACCCAAAAAATAATTTTTAACCATTTTCACAAAAAAGTGATTTTTTAAAATTTTTTTTGATTTTTTAATTTATTTTTCGGGACTTAAAAACGGTGACCCCGGACATGCCGAATTTGCGACATTCTGGAAAGGACCCAAAAATAATTTTTAACCATTTTCACAAAAAAGTGATTTTTAAATTTATTTTTCACAAAAAAGTGATTTTTTAATTTATTTTTCGGGACTTAAAAACGGTGACCCCGGACATGCCGAATTTGCGACATTCTGGAAAGGACCCAAAAAATAATTTTTAACCATTTTCACAAAAAAGTGATTTTTTTAAATTTATTTTTTCGGGACTTAAAAACGGTGACCACGGACATGCCGAATTTGCGACATTCTGGAAAGGACCCAAAAAATAATTTTTAACCATTTTCACAAAAAAGTGATTTTTTAAATTTATTTTTCAGGACTTAAAACGGTGACCCCGGACATGCCGAATTTGCGACATTCTGGAAAGGACCCAAAAATAATTTTTAACCATTTTCACAAAAAGTGATTTTTAAATTATTTTTCACAAAAAAGTGATTTTTAAATTTATTTTTCTGGACTTAAAAACGGTGACCCCGGACATGCCGAATTTGCGACATTCTGGAAAGGACCCAAAAAATAATTTTTAACCATTTTCACAAAAAGTGATTTTTAAATTTATTTTTTCACAAAAAAATTTTTTTATTTATTTTTCGGGACTTAAAAACGGTGACCCCGGACATGCCGAATTTGCGACATTCTGGAAAGGACCCCAAAAATAATTTTTAACCATTTTCACAAAAAAGTGATTTTTAAATTTATTTTTTCACAAAAAAGTGGACTTAAAAACGGTGACCCCGGACATGCCGAATTTGCGACATTCTGGAAAGGACCCAAAAATAATTTTTAACCATTTTCACAAAAAAGTGATTTTTTTTTTTTCACAAAAAAGTGATTTTTTAAATTTATTTTTTCGGGACTTAAAAACGGTGACCCCGGACATGCCGAATTTGCGACATTCTGGAAAGGACCCAAAAAATAATTTTTAACCATTTTCACAAAAAAGTGATTTTTTAAATTTATTTTTCACAAAAAAGTATTTTTTCAGGACTTAAAAACGGTGACCCCGGACATGCCGAATTTGCGACATTCTGGAAAGGACCCAAAAATAATTTTTAACCATTTTCACAAAAAAGTGATTTTTTAAATTTATTTTTTTCGGGACTTAAAAACGGTGACCCCGGACATGCCGAATTTGCGACATTCTGGAAAGGACCCAAAAAATAATTTTTAACCATTTTCACAAAAAAGTGATTTTTTAAATTTATTTTTTTTGATTTTTAAATTTATTTTTCAAAAAAGTGGGACTTAAAAACGGTGACCCCGGACATGCCGAATTTGCGACATTCTGGAAAGGACCCCAAAAATAATTTTTAACCATTTTCACAAAAAAGTGATTTTTTAAATTTATTTTTTCACAAAAAAGTGATTTTTTAAATTTATTTTTTCTGGACTTAAAAATGGTGACCCCGGACATGCCGAATTTGCGACATTCTGGAAAGGACCCAAAAAATAATTTTTAACCATTTTCACAAAAAGTGATTTTTTTAAATTTATTTTTCTGGACTTAAAAACGGTGACCCCGGACATGCCGAATTTGCGACATTCTGGAAAGGACCCAAAAAATAATTTTTAACCATTTTCACAAAAAAGTGATTTAAAAAAAAAAAAAATCACAAAAAAATGATTTTTTAATTTTATTTTTTCGGGAATTAAAAACGGTGACCCCGGACATGCCGAATTTGCGACATTCTGGAAAGGACCCAAAAAATAATTTTTAACCATTTTCACAAAAAAGTGATTTTGGAAAAAAAAAAAAAAATTTATTTTTAATTTATTTTTCGGGACTTAAAAACGGTGACCCCGGACATGCCGAATTTGCGACATTCTGGAAAGGACCCCAAAAATAATTTTTAACCATTTTCACAAAAAAGTGATTTTTTTAATGATTTTTTTATTTTTTTTCGGGACTTAAAAGCGGTGACCCGGACATGCGAATTTGCGACATTCTGGAAAGGACCCAAAAAATAATTTTTAACCATTTTCACAAAAAGTGATTTGATTTTTTAAATTTTTATTTTTTTCAGGACTTAAAAACGGTGACCCCGGACATGCCAATTTGCGACATTCTGGAAAGGACCCAAAAATAATTTTTAACCATTTTCACAAAAGTGATTT